>NC_058496.1:357500-505000 GCF_020382885.2 Scatophagus argus
ATAAAATAAGACAAGCCTTTATTGGTCCCATTGTCACAGCAGCACAGGGACAGAACAATAAGAGTGCAGCAGCTGAAATGTCTCTTGATGTGTAAGCAATGAAAGCAGCTGAACTTGATGAAATGTGAAGACATTTGACAAGTAAAGCAGATTAACGGTCAGATGAAGTGTCAGCTGGTATGTAGGCAGACAATTAAACTAGTGTATCATTAAAAATATCAGTATTTGGAAACTAACAGTTTGATATATGTGAAAATTATTTCCATTTTTTTCTTTAATATTAGTTTATTTTTTGGACAAAAGGCAAAATAGGCGTAACTTTTAACTGCAAGACAACACTATAAAGTGTCTTCATTCACTCAGTAGTACTGGTTTACTCCCACGGTCCCTGAACGTAACAGCGCTCTCTGCTGCCCCCTACAGGCTGGCGGTTCAGGTGCTCATGAATCGTCAGTGTTGTTTTTTACTGTAGAAACTCCATCACGGCCCGATTCTGAAAACAGTCCCCAGATAAAACGTCAGTTCCGGCGGAATTGACGTTTCATTTCCTAAAGGAACCTTCCGGACGAATATGTCAGTTTAGCGTCCTGTTTCCATAACAACAGAGCAGCTCAACAGCGCAGGACACGGAAGCATCAGGTGAAAATACATTAAGCGTATTATGTGTATATTAACGTGTAAATAACGCGTGTATGTGAGCACTACAACAACCAACAGAGCCTTTATTGGTTCGTGTTCATTTGAACTGCATTTAATTTAAATACTCGGACAGTTCGAAGCCACAATAACACAGAAACGAGTTTAAAAACTGTTCTGTTCTGTAGAACCTGTCATTGTTGGAATAAGTTAAAATGTTGCAGGTTACTCAGATTTGACATATGAAATAATGTTGTGGATGTTGTGATGAGCTGACCTGCAGTGTGTTCGAGCGGTTTTGTTGTTGTTTGCAGCGTTTTTCAAACAATCTGCTCTGATTGGCTGGTCAGTGAGGCGGAGATGAGCCGTAAAACAAAACGAAACAAAACCTGCTCCAATCAGAGCAGGTCCAGACCAAACTCTTTAATTAAACTGTAATACAGAGAGCCCAACATCCCCCCTTCAACAAGCAGGAACCTGGGAAGAAACCTCAGAGCAGACCCCGGCTCAAGGTGGGAGGGAGCCATCTGCCTTGACCGGCTGGGTTGGGAGAGAGAGAGGGAGGGAGAGCATGAGGGGGAGAGCAGGAGAGAGAGGGAGGGGGAGAGAGAGGGAGGGGGGGAGAGAGAGAGAGAGCATGAGGGGGAGAGCAGGAGAGGGAGAGAGAAGGGGGGGAGAGAGAGAGAGAGAGAGAGGGAGGGAGAGCATGAGGGGGAGAGCAGGAGAGAGAGAGAGAGGGGGGGGGAGAGAGAGAGAGAGAGAGAGAGGGGGGGGGCATGAGGGGGAGAGCAGGAGAGGGAGAGAGAAGGAGGGGGGGGGAAGAGAGAGAGAGAGAGAGAGGGAGGGAGAGCATGAGGGGGAGAGCAGGATAGAGAGAGAGAGAGAGAGAGCATGAGGGGGAGAGCAGGAGAGAGAGAGAGAGAGAGGGGAGAGAGAGAGAGAGAGAGAGCATGAGGGGGAGAGCAGGAGAGAGAGGGAGAGGGGGGGGGAGAGCATGAGGGGGAGAGCAGGAGAGAGAGAGAGAAGGAGGGGGGGGGGAGAGAGAGAGAGAGAGGGAGGAAGAGCATGAGGGGGAGAGCAGGAGAGAGAGAGAGGGAGTGAGAGAGAGAGAAGGAGGGAGGGAAGGAGAGAGAGAGAGAGGGAGGGAGAGAGAGAGAGAGAGAGAGAGAGAGGGAGAGAGAGAGGGGGAGTGAGAGAGAGAGAAGGAGGGAGGGAAGGAGATAGAGAGAGAGGGAGGGAGAGAGAGATAGAGAGAGAGGGAGGGAGAGCATGAGGGGGAGAGCAGGAGAGAGAGAGAGGGACAGACAGACAAGGAGAGAGAGGGGAGGGGGGTGAGAGAAGGAGCACACAAGCAGAGATGTGTAGTAGATGAAGTACTGGAACTGTAGATAGTGATGATGATGAAGTATACAGGAGGTACTGTGGTGATTATGATAGCAGTATTAGTAATGATGGTACACTCCTAAG
Organism: Scatophagus argus; assembly: GCF_020382885.2. NCBI lineage: Eukaryota > Metazoa > Chordata > Actinopteri > Scatophagidae > Scatophagus > Scatophagus argus. The sequence continues at coordinate 359,604 of NC_058496.1, forward strand.
AGGCGGTCAGCACACCTGCATGTTCCACCTGTGACTGCAGTACTGCAGTTTTCACTCTGTTCTTCATCACCAGTCACAGAGGAAACATGTCGTCACCGCAGCTGGGCGTGGTCAGAAACTCCACGCTGACCAATCCGCTGCTCATCAAGGTAAATACACAGTCAGCGTCACAGTCAAGTACAAATACACTGAAGCTTTTACTTTGAAGGAGCTGCAACTTTCACTTGTTTTTCAGCACCTCTGAAGAAGCTACGATGATGTTAAAAATAAGTTCGATTTGGCTTTTATTTTGTCGGATAACAAACATCCACAAAACTCACTTTTTTAAACAGTTGCGAGTGATGACATCACAGTTTTTGTGACATCATGGTGACCGTCGGCCTCCCGCTGGGTGTAAAACCTCCCGATGGCCACTAGATGGCAACACAGACTCACACTGACAGGTTCAGGGTTTTTCACATGATGGTTCAGGCTTCAGAGGGCCAAACTCTGAGCTGCTGGGCCCCTGGGGACCCCTTTCTGCAGTATGTGTTGTATTTACTGGATTGTTGCTGTGTGGATCCTGAATTAAATACAAAAGAAGGAAGGAAAATCCACCACCTGGCTGAGCGTCAGCTGTAATCATGAAGGTCTGAGGGTTTATAAGGGGGCCCCTGAGGGCCTCGAGGAGAACCCACGCGTTTGTCACCGTGCAGAAAAGCTTTGCTTCTGTTTGTCTTCAGGAGTTTCGGGTGTCAAAGAGTCTTTGAGGAGGACTCTGACGGGGGTCTTCACCATCATGTGACAAACGAGCTAAACCTGAAACCAGAACAGCGTGAGTATACGTGGAGTGGTGATGAAGATGATGATGATGATGTCCTCCCTCCTGTGTGCAGCCACCTCTGGGTCAGACCAGGTCCAGAGGTCTGTCAGGTCCTGGTCCAGACTTCACCTTCGGAAGCAGCAGCAGCTCGCTGAGAGACGGCGGCGTGGCTGAAGGTAAGCCGGCCGCCATTAGAGGCCTGAGGAGACGCAGTACTTTTACAGACACGTGTGTGAACACTACTGCATGTACTACTACTGCACAGTGTTGGGAAAGTTCACTTTCTACACGAACCAGTTCAAAGTTCAGTTCACACATTTTAAAATGAACTGGTTCACAGCTGCTGCCAGATGTGATCTGCCCAAGTTATTCATGAGCGATCGATCACCGAACGCATGCAGGCACAACTTTGCTACTGCATGTACTACTACCTCATGTACTACTACTGCATGTACTACTACCTCATGTACTACTACTGCATGTACTACTACTGCATGTACTACTACCTCATGTACTACTACTGCATGTACTACTACCTCATGTACTACTACCTCATGTACTACTACTGCATGTACTACTACCTCATGTACTACTACTGCATGTGCTACTACCTCATGTACTACTACTGCATGTACTACTACCTCATGTACTACTACCTCATGTACTACTACTGCATGTACTACTACCTCATGTACTACTACTGCATGTGCTACTACCTCATGTACTACTACCTCATGTACTACTACTGCATGTACTACTACCTCATGTACTACTACTGCATGTACTACTACCTCATGTACTACTACCTCATGTACTACTACTGCATGTACTACTACCTCATGTACTACTACCTCATGTACTACTACCTCATGTGCTACTACCTCATGTACTACTACCTCATGTACTACTACTGCATGTGTGTGTGTGTGTGTGCGAGTGTGAGGTTTAGCAGTGGTCAGCTGTCACTCTGTGTTTGCGTGAAAGAAACATGCCTTCAGGCAACAGTCACTGCTGTCACACACACACACACACACACACACACGCACACACATCAACACTGAACACACACACATTTTTTAATTATATTTTATGAAGACATTTCAAAGCTCCCATGTCAGATATTCCTGAACTGTCCCACACAAAGATGTGGACTGGCACAGAGCAGTGAGGCCTGATGGGAAGTCCAGTCCCTGAACCTTGTCCCTGTGTTGTGTCAGCTCTGTCCAGCTGGGGGGTTCAGCCCAGACGTGCAGACTCTGCTCGACCGGTCGCCCTGGACTTCGTGTCCCTGAACCGGGACGCGGTGAAGTCCGGAGTGGTGACGTCCAAAGAGCTGAGTCAGTACCGGGCTCAGGTGGGCAGGACCAGGAGCCAAAACCCCGCCCCCAAACAGCAGAGGGGCAGGACTTCAGGGGGCCTGGCGGTGCCTGACGTCACGTTCGGGGTCAAAACCAGGTGAGAAACACACCTGTGGAGCTGACTGTTGATAAGTGACTGATGTCCTGACTGATCTGTCCTCCAGGACGCCGTCTCCGCTGTCAGACCTCCTGTCTCATCAGTACGCTCGCCTGTGGCAGGACGAACACCTGAGGAATCAAACCAGCAACTGCACACACCTGCAGAGGGTGAGAGAGACACAGAGTGAAGCTCGAACGCCCACAGCCGGCTCACCGTGTGTGTGTGTGTGTGTGTGTGTGTGTGATGATAACATCTGTCCTTCAGAGTCACAGTGTCAGTGTGAGGTTCAGTCCGTCTCGTGGCCACTTTATTAGGAACAGAAAACTGAACCCAAGTCAGCCAAACGCAGCAGAGTGTTCACACTGTGTGTGTATGTGTGTGTGTGTGTGTGTGTGTGTGTGTGTGTGTGTGTAGACAAACCCTCGCTGTATTCCAGACACCAGGACCAGCCTGCTGAGGAGGAGCAGAGCTCCACCTGTCAGCCAGACTCCAGTCAGACTGCAGCACTTCACCCAGGTGATCACAGTGTGTTAATGTGTCAGACAGACAGGCAGGCAGGCAGAGACAGACAGGCAGGCAGGCAGGCAGACAGACAGGTACAGAGCAGATATTTCTGGGACTGTTGGACTCATCAGATGGACACAACATGTCAGATGTTGTGTTTACAGACTGCAGACAACAAAAAACAGTTTACACAAACAAACTCCTCCTCCTTCTCAGGTTCCTCCTGCTCTGAACACCTTCAGGGAGCAGGAGGACCGGGTGTTCAGGGTTCATCAGTCCCACTTGGTGTCCAGGAGACGAGTCCAGGATCTGGACTGAGCCGAGGACCAAACGTGTCTTATAAACATGAAAAGGCCTTTTCCTCGTGTGTCGATCCTCCAGAGTCTGAGAGCCCAGTGAGCTCAGAGGGGGTCATCTGGGTCCTGGGGGGGGGTCCCACAGGGCTCCACACCTGGACCTGGACCTGGACCTGCACTCTTTATGCTGTGGCGGTTTGTGCTGTTTTCAGTCGTCAGTGAATAAAGAGATTCTAATGACTTCATTCTGTACTCGTAGTCTGATTATTTTGACCCAGTAAGCAACTGACTGAACTCAGCTGACGTGCTTTAAAATCGGCCAATCAGAACGCAGTTTGACGTATTACTCGTGTGATTTAAAGGCGGTTTAAAGTGCGGTTTCAGCTGCTGGCTCCGGCGTGGTGGAAGATGGGTCACTTCCTGTGCTTTGATCTGAACTGATCTCACGGAGTCCCTGTGAGTGAGACATGAGACACGACGAGTCGAGGACAGACGGGATTATTGTGACAGAATCCTCAAAGCTCTTTGTCAACCTGCTTCATCACAAAACTCTGACAGGCTGATCCTGAGTCAGTTACTGCTGCTTCAACCCAGAACCTCAGGTTTCACTTTACTGGACACACACACTCACTGAACACACTGAACACACTCACACACACTCACTGAACACACTCACACACACTCTCACTCACTCTCACACACACTCACACACTCTCACACACTCTCACACACTCTCACACACACTCACACACTCTCACACACTCTCACACACACTCACACACTCTCACACACTCTCACACACTCTCACACACACTCACACACTCTCACACACTCTCACACACACACACACACACTCACACACTCTCACTCACTCTCACACACACACACACTCTCACACTCTCACACACTCTCACACACTCTCACACACACTCACACACTCTCACACACTCTCACACACACTCACACACTCTCACACACTCTCACACACTCACACACACTCACACACTCTCACTCACTCTCACACACTCTCACTCACTCTCACACACACTCACACACACACACTCTCACACACACTCACACACTCTCACACACTCTCACACACTCACACACACTCACACACTCTCACTCACTCTCACACACACTCACACACTCTCACTCACTCTCACACACTCTCACTCACTCTCACACACACTCACACACACACACTCTCACACACACTCACACACTCTCACACACTCACACACACTCACACACTCTCACTCACTCTCACACACACTCACACACACACACTCTCACACACACTCACTCACTCTCACACACTCTCACACACACTCACTCACTCTCACACACTCTCACACACACTCACACACTCTCACTCACTCTCACACACACTCACACACTCTCACTCACTCTCACACACTCTCACTCACTCTCACACACACTCACACACACACACTCTCACACACACTCACACACTCTCACTCACTCTCACACACACTCACACACACACACTCTCACACACACTCACTCACTCTCACACACTCTCACACACACTCACACACTCTCACACACTCTCACACACACTCACACACTCTCACACACTCTCACACACACTCTCACACACACACACACTCTCACACACACTCACACACGCTCACACACTCTCACACACACTCACACTCTCTCTCACACACACACACACACACTCACACACACTCACACTCTCTCACACACACACTCTCAGCTGGAGGAGGAGCAGAGTTAATCTTTACATCCCTTTTCTCTTCCAATCAACACTCAAACCTTCCCCTATCAGCCTGTCTGTCAGCCTGTCTGTCTGCCTGTCTGTCTCTCTGTCCGTGGTGCTGAAATCGGCTGCTGATCGATCGGTTCAGTTTTCTGTCGGGATCAATACCAAACTTTGTGTGGTCTTTTACGTGTCGCCGTGACGTCACTGTCTTTCTGCCGGACTTTGCCGTTCCCGTCCCGATGTGTGTGCTGGTCCTGTGAGTGCAGGAGCTCCGCTCAGCTGATGGAGGTCTCCGCCTCCGGCTGCTTCCTCATCGACTCGCTGCTGTCGCGGCCGCAGCCTGCGGGGCTCAGCCCGCCTCCTGGACTCCGGCCGGACTCCGCCGCGCCGCCCCGCGCCGGCAGCTCGTCTTTCCTGATCCGGGACCTCTTAGCCGACTGCCGGCCCCGCTCCGAGCCGGGACAGCCCGGGCCGGAAGAAGACTGTCAGGATAAAAGTCAGAGCAGCGAGTCCAGAGGTAGGAACCGGAACCGATAATCAATCATCGATATGCCGACAAAACACAGAAAAACAACAAAATGTCGAGAGGAGTTTAGCCGATCAGAAGAGACTTTAACAGTTTAAAACAAAATACAAAGAGTTTCGTCATCTCTTGCCCCGCAGGCTCAGTGCGGGTTCACAAAGTCCGCAAGCCTCGTCGGAACTGAACCGAGACAAGAAGACAAAATCCAGAGGCGGACTGGAAGACGCTCACTTTGTTCTCACTTTATTTCGCTTAACATCATCAGTATTGTTCCTATTAGGCACAACAATGAGAACAATAATAACAATAAACCGTTAATATTTAATAGCTTACCGTTATTTCGTTCAGTTTAGAGCTGAGAGATTGATGACTTATTGTTGATCTTTTATTTCTTGAAGTGAAGTCATTCGTATTTTACTTTTATTTGACTTTATATTTTGCTTTAACTATATGAGTGAGTTGAGCGCAGTCACACACAGCGAAGCGAAATGCGCAGTTTGAATAAGGAGGCCGACGGGGGACAAAATGTGCTGCTCGTTAACTGTGAAGCTGAGGGTTTTGTTGACCCGCTCGGACACAAACCTGCTCCTCCACCTTGAGGACAAACCCAGACTTATTTAATTTGAGTTTAAAAACAGGAGCCAGGACAGGACTCAGACCTGTGGGGGTTCAGGTCTGGGACCCGGGTTAAGTCCAGATGAAGGTGACTGTTACTAAAATGTTCTGATGTTCCAGCTCCTTCACACTAACTCAGTTATTGGAAACAGAAAACACATTTAAGGGTTTTCCAGGACCCGCAGAGATCAGGTCTGATGTCTTCCTGTCCTCACGCAGAGCATGACGGGGTCTCGGAGCCTGCGGCGGCCCGGCTGAAGAGACCTCGAAAAGCTCGGACGGCGTTCAGCGACCAGCAGCTGTGCAGGCTGGAGAGAAGCTTCCAGAAGCAGAAATACCTGAGCGTCCAGGAGCGCATGGAGCTGGCGGCTTCGCTGCAGCTCAGCGACACTCAGGTCAAGACCTGGTACCAGAACAGGAGGTAAGAACCGACAGACGCCGACTTCAGGCTCCAGTCAAAACAGGACCGACACGTCTGAGGCGTTTCAGTACCAGAATCTAAACGTCAGAGGGTGGTTCGTTTAGTCTGCGTGTCCATCTGTCTGTGCTCAGTCTCTCTGTGGACAGACACGTGTGAGACATTTCCACATCAATAATGGACGCTGTATGATCAATAATTGAACAGTGTGTGCTGTAATTAATGATCAATAATTCATGCAGCAACAAATCTGGAGCTTTTAGTGCAGAATCAGAGAGCAGCAGGCCAAACATCACCGACTGTTTACTTATTGATTCATTTTTATTGTCCTGAGCTCTGATTGGCTGGGGGCTAAATGAATCCACTCTCCTCATTGGACAATTTGTTTATAGGAAAAGTTTTAATGTTGTATTGTTGATCAAGAACACAAACTGATTAATTAACTGTTCCATCATTTGCTAAGACAGGAAGTGTGTTTTTATCCTCATGTGCAGGACTTCCTGTCTCGATGTAAACATGGACTTTGTGTGTGTCTCCGTCAGGACAAAGTGGAAGCGTCAATCAGCTGTCGGTTTGGAGCTCCTGGCTGAAGCCGGCAGGATGTTTCTGCCCACGCACTTCCTGTGCCATCCTGCCCCACCCACACTGGACCTGTACCTGTACCAAGGCCACGCCCCTCACCACCACCCAGTCCTACCACTGCTGCCCCACATCCTGACCCAAACTGAGACCCACCCCCACTGACACCAGCACAGTAAGAGGAATGAGAGGACGGGGAGGACTGAGAGGACAGGGAAGACTAGGAGGACAAGGAAGACTGAGAGGACAGGTTGGACTGAGAAGACAGGGTGGACCGGCAGAACAGGGTTGATTGCGAGGACTGAGAGGACAGGGAGGACTGGGAGGACAAAGACGACTGAGAGGACAGGGTGGAGTGGGAGGACAAAGAGGACTGAGAGGACAGGGTGGACCGGGAAGACTGAGAGGACAGGGTTGACTGCTAGGATTGAGAGGACAGGTTGGACTGAGAGGACTGAGAGGACAGGGTGGACTGAGGACAGGTTGGACTGAGAGGACTGAGAGGACAGGGTGGACTTAGAGGACAGGTTGGACTGAGAGGACTGAGGACAGGGTGGACTGAGGACAGGTTGGACTGAGAGGACTGAGAGGACAGGGTGGACTGAGAGGACAGGTTGGACTGAGAGGACTGAGAGGACAGGTTGGACTGAGAGGACTGAGAGGACAGGTTGGACTGAGAGGACAGGGTGGACTCGTCTGTCCTGAACAGCAGATTGTTAATGTTTACAGATATAAAGTTCTTTACTCGATTAGCTGAAGTTAAGACTTTGACGCTTGTGTTGTCTCGGTTGTCCTCCTGCTCCTGGAACTAATCTGGGCTCAGCTCAGCAGGTGACTCTCAGTCCGGGTTCATGTACTTTCTGGGGTCGACGGCCAAGATGTCGATTGTGATTGGTCAACGAGATGTGATGTCACATGACAATGAGGTCGGCTACAGCAAACACAACAAACACACAAAGACGAGACACTGGGTGCCAGAGGACGTCTCAACATGAGAACACACGGGGACAGTGAGACGTCTGCTGTGTCCATCAGTCCTGAATTCATCGGGTCCATGTCTGACACCTGGGGACAAACTGTGGACTTTGTTTTGGATGTGTGTAGTTGATACTTTTCATTTTTTACATTTTCAATAAATCTACAAACAGGTTTGAGTGTCTCTGCTCTGCTGTTACGATGTCCAAGACGTCCTCATGGACTCGGCTTTGTAGGTTTGAGTGTCTCTGCTCTGCTGTTACGATGTCCAAGACGTCCTCATGGACTCGGCTTTGTAGGCCGGTTCATGCGGCTTGTTCTCTGCTGGTTTACTGCAGACAATCAGAAACTTTCACGTTGACTTTGACAGATTTTCTCACAATTCAGCTGAACTTTGGGCCGACTGGACGGACACGAAGCTCTGAGGGTCTCGCACTCGACGACGGCGACATCGAGTCTGGCAGAAGACTCGACGATCAGAGCCACGAGTGCTTCAGTCGTCTGCTGTCCAATCAGACGAGGAATCGAGTCACTCAGAGCAATTAGCTGATGAAATATTAAACAGCAGGTGAAATATTGATGCAGTTAAAAGGCGGCGAATACACATCAGAATGACTGAACCAACTGCTGCAACACAAAACTGACTTCAGCTCAACACTCAACAGCAGCAGCAGGTCTCAGCGTTACTGTGTACACACACACACACACACACACACACACACACACACACACACACACAGACACGCACAATGAGAAAGCAGCCTGAGGTCAAGTTATGATAAAATGAAACAATTTCTGAGAGGAAAGCGTGAAAGCGACTGTTTCCTGTCACACAGGAAGTGACACGTTGGCTGTCAGCTAAGTGTTTGATGAATTTGTGTCCAGTCACGTCTTCCTGTTGACTCTGTGTCCAGCTGAGTTGTCTCACTTTTCCAAAACTCGCAGACATCCTGTAGGAAACTCCTCAGTGAGATTCGTCGCCTCCTCCTCCTCTCCCGACTGACCAAAGGAAGTCTTCTTCTTCTTCTTCTTCTTCTTCTTCTCGGCGTCTCCTCCGTCCAGCCCGCTGGAGAACTCGGAGCGAAACAGGCGGAGCTCCCTCTGACCAGGAGAAAACCTGAGGACCACAAAACCACCACCAATCAAATGTTACGAAATCGATCATTTCACGTGCATCTCGATCGAGGCGAGACAGCCGACCACAGAGCTGAGCCGAGGCTCATGGGTATCGTAGTCCAGTGAAGTCTGGCGCCGATGAGAACACCGAAGAGGTGACTTCGTCATTAAAAGAGCTCAGTCTCGTGCGTTAATGTGAGGAAGGTCAGAGCCTCCTCATCATCATGACATCCTGACATTTTCAGCTCTTCAGTGGAAGTCAAGCGACTCGCCGCAGCTTTCACGGCTCACTGAGAACCTCTGCTCACTCAGATTCACATGAAAGAAAACAGACGTCGATGTGGCGAGCGCTCGGCGTCCGCAGGAAGTCAGCTGACTGCTGCGTGTGTGTTATCACGTACAGGGACAAAACACAAGTCCACAACATGTGTCAGTACTGGTTCAGGCGAGGGCAAAACTCTCAAATAAAACACCAACACGCACACACTCACTGCAGCGCCAAATGTGGATTCATCCACTGCTGAAAATAGTTCCCAGTCAGTTAAAACGCTTCACTTTCTGTCTGTGAGGAGTTTTTGCAGAACAACACAATCGATCACCTGAACGCACCAGAACACAACTGACCAGAGCCCAAAGGATTGTGGGATACTGAGGAGGGACACACAAACACCCACACACACCTGTAATTATGTCTCTACTGACCACTAACAGTGTGTGTGTGTGTGTGTGTGTGTGTGTGTGTGTGTGTGGTCAGATCATGTCCAGGCAAGCCTGCTGTGAGGAGCAGCTGTTAACAACCACACACACACACACACACACACACACAGTGTAAACATGACCTGTGACTGTAGGGAGCAGCAGCTTTAATTATGTATGGGAGTGTGTGTGTGTGTGTGTGTGTGTGTGTGTGTGTTGCTGTCAGTCATCTCAGTGGGGTGTGTGTGTTAATGAGCAGCGACAGACAGACGTGTCAGACACACACAGAACCATCCGGTGGTCCTCGATGTGATGCTGGGACACGCTGCAGTTCTGGACTCTGGTGTGCGAACGGTTTTCTGCCCACCCCTGCTCAGCCCTTGAACCCCAATGACAGATCAGAAACAGTAACCACGGTAACGGAGCCACCGCTGCGTCCCAAACCTGCTCACCTGCTCTGTGTCGGTCTGCCGCTGGGTGTCCGGCTCTGCTTCTTGACCGGACTCCTGGACTCCCGGTTTGGCCTCTTGTGGCTTTTGGCCCTGGGGCCAGAGGGGCCGGGGGCGGCGCTCAGGCCCTGCGGAGCGTCTCTGAGGCCGAAGCTCTTGGCGGTGTGTCCCAGGTGGAGGGAGCGGATGTGGAAGATGTGTTTGAGGCGGCTGGGGTAGGCCGTGTACGCCCGCAGGAAGGACTGCAGCGCTGATGACATCACAGGGACACGTCAACCAACAGAGAACCAAGCAGATAACTAAACAAGCAGGTAAGCACAGCCGGTCGGACACACCTGTCTTAGCCGTCTGCACCGACTGAGCGTCCGAGTGAACAAAGTTCTCAAACTCCGTCTGCAGGACCGTCGCTCGCTCTCTGGTCTCCTGCTCCAGAGCTGCGGACGACCTCTGAGAGACAGACAGGCAGACAGACAGACACGTACGCACACAGAGAGACATGCAGATAGACAGGCAGGCACCCAGACAGACAAGCAGGCACACAGACAGACGGACAGACAGACACGTACGCACACAGAGAGACAGACATGCAGATAGACAGGCAGGCATGCAGAGAGACAGACAGGCACACAGACAGGCACGCAGACAGACAGGCAGACAGACATGCATGCAGGCAGACAGGCACACAGACAGACATACAGGCAGGCACGCAGAGAGACAGACAGACAGACAGACAGACAGACAGACAGACAGACAGAGTGTTACTGGCTCCAAATCCTCAGGCCACAGATCAACTGAAACAAATGAGTGTTAGGACATGATGGGGTCCTGTAGCAGCCGTCACTCAGCCGTGAAAACAAAAGAGCCTCGACTTCCTCAGCGTGACTTTCTCAGTGATGTGTTCGGTTACGGCCTTTTGATGATTTCAGGGATGGTTAGGATCTCACATTAAGATGCAGTCTTCCATTACAAATCAGAACCCAAATGTGAGCAGTCAGGTGTTGTCATTGTCTACCTGATGTTCAACAGACTGTGTTTAAATAAAGCTTAGACACAAACATGAGATCATCACAAACACAAACTGAAGTGTGAACCCGTTTCCTGTTCAACCTGCTGCAGGAGTCACATCAGGTTTCTTTACAAACTGCTTCCCTCAGACTGTCTGATCCGTCAGAAAGTTGACCCCCTGCTGCGTTCACTGTCCCCACAGCTCATTCAGAGTCTCTGTTGGAGCTCTACAGTCTGACCCTGTCACGTTTGGGTCCGTGTTTAAAAATGAGTCTGAGCAGCATCAGAGAAACAGCAGGTGGTTTCAGCTGCCTGTTGGTTCAGGCTCTACAGACCGAGCACATCACCAAAATCCACTGCAGCTTACCAAAACGTCCCGCAACCATTCAGAGACCGCAGCGTCAAACAAATTCAACAATGAGTCGCAGAGACCACTGAGAAACGAGACAGCGAGACAGACAGAGAGCGGCCTGTAAAGACCCTTTATACCAACTGAGAAGTTCAAAAGACACCCTGAAGGACCTTGAGCTCTCTCAAAGGTCCATGTGCCCACTTAAACGTCCTCTGCATTGAAAATTATCCCTGGACACGTCCTAAAACCCCGGAGCTCAGTCTGAGGGGCCCTGGTGTGATGGTCAAAGTGTCTTACCTTGCTGTGGTATTTGCCCCGCCCCTTGTAGGTGTCATCCATCATCAGACTGGACAGGACATCCAACAGTTTAATTTCTGAGAGGCTGAAACACAACAAGAGCCACTCCCACAGTCAAAAACAGCAGGTGGACCATCAGGAATCCTGCACCAGGACCATCAGTGTGGTACTGAGATGGAGCTGTATGTGCTGACTGGATGTGAGGGCTGTCTGTCAACAGACCTAATGTTGTGATTGGCCAGCTCGTCGATGAAGGCAGTCTCAGCGGGAGTGAGGAAGATGAGACCGTTTCCTCTTGCTCCGATACGAGCCGTCCGACCAACGCGATGGACGTACTCTGCCGCCGCCGTCGGAGGAGTGTACTGAAAACACACAGACCTCTGTTTTCCACACCCACAGAGAATACGACAGTCTGACTGGCTTTACTGCTGCGTTAGCTAATGATTACCTGAACGATCCAGGTGACTTGAGGAAGGTCGAGACCTCTCGCTGCTACATCCTGAAACACACACGTTTCTTTATGACATAAATACAACCCACACAATGTAAGGCTGTTGTGTGTATTCTGTGCTTGTTTTGGGTGGGGGTGGGTGGAGGTACTGACTGTGCAGAGCAGAACTCCAGTCTGACACGATGAAAACTGCTGGAAGACCTCTGAGCGCTCCTGGTGGGGAAAACAAACACACACTGACTAATCGGCTCAACGAGCAGACACCTTAAAATTCTGGATTTTCATTACCTCCTGCTTCATGTTGCCATGGAGACGCAGGAAGTTGAGGCAAGGCTTCTGATTGGTCGAGGGCTTAGAGAGGACAGAGGTGAACAGAGAGTGGAGGAACTCGACGACCTCGCAGCTCGAGATGAAAACGATGAGCTTGTTGTTCTGAGAAAACTGAACAGCAGAAGTCTATCAGTTCAAGGTGGCACACTGCTGATCTGCTCTCAACCAATCAGGTCACTCTAAGTCAAATCACCTGAGCTGTTTGAAAGATCTGAATGATTTGTCAAAAACTAAGCCTGCAAGTAAGAACACCAGGCTCCAAGTACTGGACTCGACCCAGAGCTGAAGGCAATTTGTTGGCTCTCTGCTGCCACCTAGTGGCGGCTCTGAGGCTTCGCTCTGAACAAACGTGAGACGGTAACATGTAAGACAAGTAATCTTAACTGGAGTACTGGATCTACTCGACCAATCCACTGGTGAGCTCAGAGCACACTGTGCCACAGCGCCACCTAACAGTTCAATATTAGTGTGTTTGTCTTTATTGTATACCTTGCATTTGTCCAGTATGAAAGCAGCCAGACAGACCAGTCTGATCTTGCTGGGAACCACCACCACAAACTGCTTCAGTGCCTCTGGTACAGCAAAGCTCTCCGACTGGCTGCCAGTGCTGGCGACAGAGGTCACGGCAAGGTCGGTGGTGAGGCCAGAGGAGGCGGGGCCAGACACGTGGATGCTGACTGGGTCGTTAAGACAAACATCCGCTAACCGAGTCACACCTGAAACACAGCAGGATGTTTTACTGGGGACTCTGTTGGTGTATCGCTGCACCGACCACAAACTGGATAATCATGTGGGTTCATTTTCTGCAGTATCACAGTAATCCAGGGATGGTTGTCTGCACACTGCTAGCAGGAGGGGCTAACAGCTAACCCTGAAAGCACAATCTGAAAGCAGACTGCCTGACTAAACGGTTTCAAACACAGACTTGGAATAAACCAGAAACGGGTCTCAGGTTTATTCACATCAACCAACATTGGTGTGTAGTAAAGGAGAGGAGGAAAGGAGAAAAGAGAAACAAAATAAAGAAGAAAACGTGTCAGTGTAGATGTAGGAATAAGGAGTGAGCTCACTGAGCGTGTTTACCGTGTGTTAGCGTAGCGGACAGCAGGACGTTCTGTCTGCTTACTCCTGCTGAGTTCAGACTGTTCATTATGACGGTCAGATCCTTCTCAAATCCCAGGTCCAAAGTCCTGAACACACAGAGACACACACTGAGATCACCAACAGTCAAACCTGTGAACGCCGACTCGGGGCTGTTTGCTTGGTAGGACGGGTCCTTTCACATCGTGGCCTACACAGGCCCAGCAGGGTTAGCGTTGGAACAGGCTGGCGAGCGCAATGCATTGAAAAGGTCCCGCCTTTAAGCCTGTGATGCCGTCTCTCTTACCTACTTACCTGCAGGAGAGATACCACGACCAAGAAGGTGGTTCACCCAGGGCGAGGCTCGGACAACTGAGCCGTTTGAGGACAAGTTCTTATCTTATCTTCCTTAACTCTGAGACGCAACCATTGTCCTGAAAGTCACTAGCATGTCTCAAGTCTTTGCACTCAAGCCTCGAGTCCGGTCCCAAGTCCGAAACTTCACCATTCTTTGTGCAACTTCAAATGTCGAACCAAGTTTCAAATTGTTGCATTTTTGTCTGTAATTTTTGACGATGGCATTCCGGTGGCCTAAAGGTGGACAATGAGCTACAGTTCACTGTTCATGCATTTTAACAAAAATAAATGACAAAGACGTTATTTTCTACAACCTGAACTGTGACTTCAACACTAAACTTCACAATCTACATGTACAGAACCAGAGACCAGTCATCGTGGTGCGCGGTGAGTTACCGGTCGGCCTCGTCCAGGATCAGCCAGCGAACAGCACTGAAGGCGATGCTCAGGGTGTTTTTGATGTGATCCACCAGACGCCCGGGAGTCGAGACCAGGATGTTGATGCCTTTACGGAGCCTGAAGACAGGAAGATCAGTCAGTACAACAGTTTGTTCCACAAGAAGACAAAACCTGCTGATGTGAGGAGGTCCCGATCTCACAACGCTCCCACAGTGTCCAGAAGGAGGGCGAGAAAAGAGTGGAGAAGAAGAAGTTGGAGGAGCAGGAGAATTAGTAGAAGAGGAGTATTAGTACCTGGCCTTCTCTGCTTTCCTCTTCTCTCCTCCCATCAGAACACCTGGGACGATCCAGGTAAACGGCTACAGAGAGAGAAACAAGACACCCTTAGAGAGTCGCTCACAATCGAAGTCTTCCTGAGCTGCTTCTGTTTTCCACTGAGAAGCAGATTTAGTGAAGGCTTCTGGACGATGTATATCACAGTAAACCAAACACGTCTGTGGTTACGTGAAACGTCACATCTGAAAGCAAGGAAAACACGGAGATCAAGGAGTTCCTCAGGGCTTGACTCTCGGCCCTCTTATTATGAAAAACAACAAAATCTCTTCCTGTAATGACATGGATGACACTTAAACTGTCATGTTACATAAAAGATAACCATTAACCGAATCAATTAATAAAGGGGCAGTGATTAGGATCAGTCGATTAGAAGTCCTGGTGCCAGTAGCAACCGATATCAGACTAACATGATATGACATTTGTGTTACCTTGAGAAGCTTCTGGAAGGTCTGAAATGTCTGCAGTGCGAGCTGGCAAACAGACAAACAGGCAGAGTGAGGAAATCATGTTTGCTCTTCACATCTTCAGTCCAAACAGTTTTGAGCTTCAGGTTCGGAGTGTGTTGCCCCAGCTGCTCTTCACTGAGCCTCGTTCCTGACTGCTGAGGCCCTCTTTGTTAAGGCTTAAGCATGGCCGTAACAGGAACAGGAAGTCTGGACAGAAAAGTATCGCTAAGACCGGGCGTCTTCGCGATACTTTTCTGTCCTGACTTCCTCATCCATGCAAGTGATCAGGGATAAAAGGCGATAAATTAAAAAGGCGGTTTGGTTCCTCTTATGCTCTCTACATGAACTGCTGACACACACGCAACCAAAGCCCGCTCAAACGTGATTGGTCAACACCACTCAGACTACAGACAGAGACCAGAATGTTGTCTTCAGGTTCTGCATTCGTTTAGATGACAGCAGGCTAATTAGTCCGTGAACCGATCTCTTTGAGGTTTGGACTGTTGGCAGACAAAACGACCTACGAAATCTTCACACCAGATTTTTGTATTTTCTGCTATTTTATAGACTAAAAAACTAATCATCACACTGAATGATAAAGTAACACAAAGAGCTTCGGCTCTCGTAAACACAGCGATGCTCCTGTTGGAGGGAACGTGTGGGAGCGAGTGTGAGACTGAACCTCTCGGGTGGGGACGATGACGACGGCCAGAGGGCCGTCGGACCGGGTGACCTTCGGCTGAACGGCCTGAAGACTCTGGACCACCGGGACAGCGAAGGACAGAGTCTTACCTGCAGAGACACGCGTTAACCGTCAGAAACCATCAGTTTTGCCATAAGCTGTCAGTTCACGTTGGCACGCGAGCGGACTGGAGTGAGTCTCACCTGAGCCCGTCTGAGATCGGACCACAGCATCTCGTCCTGACAGGAGAGCTGGAACGGTCTGCCTCTGCACACTGAAGACACACACACAAGCACACACACGCACAAAGTTAAAGAAAGAGGATGAAGAAGGTTTCTGTCTGTGTGTGTGTAAACTCACCTGGTCACAGTAGAAACATTGAAGACTTTGTTCAGTGTCGCCACCTGGTGGAGAGAAACCAGCCAATCAGAACACAGAACACTTGGCAGCACTACTATAAACGTACGTCCAGGTGGAGGGAGGTGAAGTGATCATGTGATGATGAGATGACGTGAATCTGTCAGCACAGTCACCCTGTGGAGACTCGTCTTCCTTATGGGGACATAATGTAAGACACTTTTAGGGTAAAGACTCAGCTTAAGGTCAGGGTCAGTCTACAGGACGTGAACTTCTAATTAATGTCCCCAGTCCTCAAAGAGAGGACATGTGGACTGGTCCTCGCACCTTCAAAGGGCTGTTCAGAACTGTGAGGATGAGGTTAGGGATTATGACACAGGATCACAAGTTCAGGAGTGTGTGTGTGTGTGTGTGTGTGTGTGTATGACCAGATGGGGGTGGAGGTCCAGGTCTGAAAATGAGTCACTGGTGAAAATCTTCTCCTTTAACTGTGAAACACTTGGGCTGAAGAAAGAAGAGGAAGAAAGCAGGAATGATGTCAGCTGGTTGTGATATGAACCAATCGGAATCACTGATCACTCTGTTCAGCCAATCAGAGGAGGAGCTGCATACCTGTGGATCTGAGGGATCTCTGGATTGTGTTTGAACAGAGAGGAAGTCTTGATGCTGCTTCTTCCTGTTTCCCTCACTCCATTCTTCTTGTTCTTGTCCTGTGGTGTCCTTCTGCCTGTCTGCTCAGGGACTGGAGCCTGGAGGACAACATGGAACACAGATCATGAATCATAAATGTAAGGCTCACCTGCAGGATAAAGACGAAACCTGATTGGTGTTAACGGGTGTGAGCAGAGTTCACCTGAGCTTCAGCCTGCACCTCCTCCTCCGCTGTATTGCTGTGCTGCAGTCTCCTCTGTTTGAAGTCGTCTCTCTTGTCCTCTGAGGACGCGCTGAACCTCCTCTTCTCTGCTCTCTGCTTCCTCTGGAGGTCAAACAGAGAACCAAACTGAACTCTGATCAGCTGAAAAGTTCACACTGCTGAACAGAAGATTAATAAACTGAACTGTGGTCAGTGGCAGATGAAGCTGCAGAGGCTCACTTAAAGAGAACAGACGTGTTCCTTTTAAGTAGTAAAGAACAGGTTCTCAGCCTGCTGCTGTCCTCATGTGATGACAACATGAACATGTGACCTCAGGGTAACGAGATAAGGCGACGACAGTGATGCTATGATAGCAGCCTTGACACTCACTGTGGCCCGTCTCTGCTGAGCCGTCGCAGGTTTCCTCCTGGACGATGAACACGGTGGCGCCGCTGCTGATGACATCATCAACACACCTGGGCCACAGACAGGTCAGATATTCAGGTGGATTTTGTGATTTCAGACCAACTTCATCGCAAATACTGGAAAGTCTCCTACAAGCTTGAATACTGACTGCGCGGTTGTACCAAGGTGCTCTTCCTTTTCAGGTCTCTTTAAACTTTAGATACATACTGTGTATGGAAGTGACGTATCTGCACAGGACATTAGCAAAGTAACGCATCCAGGTTTTACATAATCTCAACGTGAGATAAACTTTTACATTATGAAAATTGCAATGGTGTGTGACGTGTTCAGACATTGCAGTATGAAGCAGTTTGAATAAGAACCTACTGGTCCAACTGCAGTAACTCAAGGCAGTGAGATGACATCACTTCCATATTTTAATGGAGAATGATAATAATAATAATAGAAGAAGCAAATGGAAAACCTACGACTTTATTAAAACCACAAATGTTTGATGTATTTAACTTGTGCCGGACTAAATAGTGGACCCCTGTCGATGGGTTCGGGTGTCAAAGTTTATTTTCTATCTGTGTTTCACTTCTGACAGGGAAGAAAACTTGTAATTGGCACATTTCTCGATAAAGTCCGGCGTGGCGCGCAGACAGAAGAGCGTTTTGTACTGTTAGCCTGATTAGCAGCGTTGGCTCTGACTTTAAACACAGTGACGAAACATTCAAAATATGTCGTAAGTGGAAGACTGGTGATGTTCCACACGACAACATGATCTACACACATGAACGTGTGTGTGTGTGTGTGTGTGTGCACAGCTCAGGCTCGGTTGTAGCGGAGCAGCTAATAAACTCATGCTAACAGCGGCTGCGTCCGGTAAACACACTTGACTTTGAACATGCAAAGAAAACAGAAAAAGGCAGAAAATTATGGAAATAAAAACTGTACAAACTCACCGTAAGATCGCTAACACGCGTGTTGAACTGTTCCTGGTACGTCACCGAAGCCCCGCCCCCTCTAAGGCTGAGTTTGTGGACATGCGCAGTAACTGAACTTCTCATTGTATGCAAAGGAAGGGCTGCGCTTTGGTTATGTTGCTCCTGCAGTGCCGGGACGTTTTATGTGATTGTGGAAACATGAGCGTTTCAGTCATATCTTTAACAATAATTTGATGATGTATTGTTTTTGCTGAACACAAACTAGCAAATAAATAAATAGGAAAACAAAAATTTATGAATAATTTGCGTGTCAAGTTGAGCACATTGAGATAAGATAAGCGTTATTAGTCCCACAGAGGGGAAACTCTCATTTGAACAGATCCATTCATCCTTCCCTTTGTTTGTTTGTTCATAGGGGGTTTAACCTTTACATGAATTGAAGGCATTTTACTCTATGAAATGAAAGGATGCACTTCAATCATCACATTCAGGGACCGTCATCATTAAGACAACATCAGCTCAAGCCTTTATGTTGTCACTATTGTTTCGGTTTATTCCTTTCAGGTCAAAAACAAGATGGCCATGAAGCACAGAGTGGAGACGGACAGCAGGTGCTGCCTGCGGTCGCCTCTTACGTTTCAGATCAGCACATCTTTCCTTTGTTTTCTGTCAGTTCACCGGTTAAGTAAGTAAGTTTACTTTGCAGTTCTGAACTTAAATGCGATTTTGGGAGATGGACTTGAGGCTGCCAGACCCTGAGCAGAGTCAGACCCACCCCAGAGAGATACAGACATGAGACACTGCTGCTGCACAACAGGACCAGGCCCAGTCCAGGTCCTGAGTCTGGTCTTTGAGTCTTGTGGTCTGAGCTCCGTTTGAACAGACAGCAGCAGCAGAGTCCGTCTGGCTGCAGGCTTGCTGTCCTGCTCAGAGGCTCGCGGCAGGCAAACTGCCTCTGCAGGAGATGAGGACAAACTGTCCGTCATCACATCAGCAGCCATCACGTCCCATTTCCGTCCTGCTCCACTTCCTGTTGTCGACAGGAAGGCTTAAAAATAGAGCTGTCAATCACAGAGTGAGTCTGGCACCGTTGGGACTCAAAACGGCGCTCAGGAGGATTAATTATAGTCATTTACCAAAATCAGCACTTTGAAAGTGAGCGAGCTACGAGAACCAGTTTTCAATCACCGGAGGAGGAAGATGAAGAGTCCCGAAGTAAACGGAGATATTTTAACATGAAGGTTTGAAGGAAACGTCCTAAAGTGTGATAACTGCTTTTAGATCAGAGGAGCTGCTGACAGAGAAACATCAGCTGCTGTCAGTCAGACAGCAGGAATAACAAGATCCACACTGAACACACCACCTGTCGGTCTGTCTGACTGCCCGTCTGCCTGACTGTACGTCTGTCTGACTGCACGTCTGCCTGACTGTACGTCTGTCTGACTGCACGTCTGTCTTACTGCCTGACTGTACGTCTGTCTGACTGCACGTCTGTCTGACTGCCTGCGTGCCCATCTGTCTGTCTGACTGTCTGTCTGCATGCCCATCTGTCTGTCTGCTTGGCTGCCCGTCTGTCTGACTGCCTGCACGCTGGTATGTCTGACTGCTTGCTTGTCTGTCTGTCTGTCTGACTGTCTGTCTGCCTGTCTGGCTGTAACAAGCTGTCCTGTAACACATGCAGAGTCACATGACTTCCTGTTGGACTGGACGGTTGTCAAATAAAATAGAGGACAGTCCATATGGAGACACGTGTAGGACACTCAGAGACGTCAGACATAATCCAGAGGAAGTCACTGATCGAAATCAAATAACTTTATGTATAGCAACAGTCAGAGTTTTTTCTTCATGGCTTCATTGTCAAACAGGAAAACAAAGAAACACACAACAGAAGGCCGTCCCTGTCTGAAAATGTTAGACACTAAGAAATAATAAAAGCGACATAAATGTCATAAATGTTTCTGAAGACATTTTCTGTCTTCCACACAAGTGAAAAGGTTGCAAACGTCTGAACTCTGAGATGTGAACAGTTTGTAAAGATGACGTTTGCCTGAGGCGACAAACACACACACACACACACACACACACACAGGGTGGATGTGTGATAGATGGTCATTCACCCACACACTGTGGCTGCAGAGTTGTGTCTTCTGATTGGACACATAAGAACTTCATTACCCACAAGCCCTGGTGGTGGGTACTGAATCTACATTTCAGCAGAGCACATAAATACGTCTAATGGCACATGGACGTTGGTGAGGAGCGAGACAAGTCTGTCATCTGTCACCCCAGACAGGTGTCCCTCTTTGTTACCTGCTGGTTTATGATAACCAGTAGAGATGACTAAAACATTAGATTTTTTTTAAACAAACTAAAACATTTTGAAAAAATGGCAGACAACAGTAAGTCCATTTCCTGTGTCCAGGTGTGTCGTCCTGTCAATCAGCTGTCAGTCTGCTCTCCAGAGCCTCAAACACAGTATGAGGATCCTGATCAGCATTGATATGAACTGCATCTGGATACACAGTCTGCACACACACACGCACACACACATGAATGATGTCAGATGTCAGCAAACAAGCAGCCAAAAGGTTCTAAAAACTGGTTAGGACTAGAATCAGGTTTAACATAAAGCATTAAATATTGAGTTGCTTTAAGGTTAGGTTAATGTTAGAATTGGGTAAGTAAGGTTTATTATTATGGTCAGGTGGTGGGTAAGCCTCCAGGAAATGAATGGAAGTCTATGTAATGTCCCCAAAAGTGATGGAAACATGACTGTGTGTGTGTGTGTGTGTGCGTACCTGCAGGGCTGCAGCGTATGTCCTGTACTGATTCAGCTGGTGTGTTACAGTGTGTACGCTGTCCTCGGGTCTTGTCCTCAGTCTGTTCTGGACCTCCGTGCACGGAGCCGGTCGAGTCATGGCATGAAACCTGAAGGAGGAAATGACATCACAGGAAGAAATATCTGCAGTTTTCCATTGAGCGTCTGGGTTGTGTGCTCAGGTGTGTCATGTCCCCTGTGCTTTAAGTGAACCTCACACATCATATGTCAGTCACATGTTTGGGTGCTCCATGCTGCTTGTTATGTTTGTGGACTGTCCAAACCATCCCACAGACAGGATCATAAGCCACGGGCTGTGTGTTCTGTTCCTTCAAAGAGTCTGAGCCTGGTGGACAGGCTTGCTCTTGTGATCCTGCAAGGTGTGTTGTTGGGGGATGTGGGGACCCAAGGAGCCCCCGGCTGAGCACAGCTTTGTTATACATACAACAGGTTGACGAATGTATCTGAACCACAGACTGTGTTTTAATGGAAATATCCTTCCTGCCTGCCCTTCAGTTTACTGACAGTTCATCAACATCTTTACTGAAAACAAAGCTCTGTGATTGGTTGCTGGTTAAACTGGTTGTACTGACCTCTCGCCACTCACTGGATCTGTAGATCTGAGAGTCAGCCTCTCCAGACAAACATCATCGGTCAACTCCAGGATGAAAACTCTGAGAGGAGAGAGCAGACGTCACCAGAGGTCACCACACGCTCAGTAAAGAACATCATAATTGATGTGCAGGATTTGGGAGTGTCCTCAAACCGGTTTGAACAGGCTTTGCTGGGGCTGCTGGGATGCCTGCTGCATTAGCAGTAGTAGCAGTAGTGTGTGTACCTGTTGGGCTGGTGCTGGGACTCCTGCAGACTCTTGGCTTGCTGCAGCTCTCGGGGGAAGCCATGCAGGATCCAGCCTCTGTAGCTGCAGTCCACTTGGCTCAGACGTTCCTCCAGAACCTGCAGCACCAGGGAGTCTGGAACTGCAGCAGCAGGATTAGGCCAGAATTTGGTTTGGGTCATGGTGAGTTTAAGGTGAAAATATTAAGTCAAGAGGAGTCCACACAGCAAGAGGAGTAAAAGAGTGTGTGTGTGTGTGTGTGTGGTTACCTGGCCTCTCGTCGTCCAGGTACAGTTGGATCTCCTGTCCCAGAGCTGAACCATCAGCTGCTACAGACCGCAACAACTGACCACAACTCACTAAGAGACAGAAAGACAGACAGACAGACAGACAGACAGGCAGGTCATCATCAGTTTAATTCAATTCAATCCAATTAGAGCAGGTCCAGAGAAGGAGCACACAAGCAGAGATGCGTAGCAGCAGCAATAAAACCAGAATTATTGGAACTGTAGATAATGATAACAAAGTATACAGGAGGTACTATGGTGATTATGATAGCAGTATTAGTAACAGTAATAATGGTAGTAGCTGTACAGAGTAGTAATAGAATTAAATGGGAACCTGAGAGACGAGAAAGCACAAGGACTCCAGGGAAGAAGCTGAGTTAGTAACATGCATTAATGGGACACAAATGTGTGCAGAAGGAGAGGGAGAGGAGGAGAGAGAAACTCAGTGCATCATGGGAGATCCTCCCCGGCAGTCTAAGTCTATAGCAGCATAACTAGAGACCAGCCTAAACCAGCCCTAACTATAAGCTTTATATAACAGGAAAGTTTTTAGTCTACTCTTAAATATAGAGAGGGTGTCCGCCTCCCGAACCGAAACCGGAAGATGGTTCCATAGTAGAGGAGCTTGATAACTAAAGGCTCTGGTCCCCAAACTACTTTTGAGGACTCTAGGAACCACAAGTAGCCCTGCATTTTGGGAACGCAAAGCTCTGGTGGGATAATAGGGTACTATTAACTCTTTAAGATAGGATGGTGCCTGACCGTTCAGGGCTTTATAAGTGAGGAGGAGAATTTTAAAATCTATCCTGAATTTCACAGGTAGCCAATGTAGAGAAACCAGAACAGGAGAAATATGATCTCTCATGCTGGTTCTTGTGAGTAATTGTGCAGCAGCATTCTGGATTAAGTTAAGATAAGAACTTTATTGATCCCGCAGGAAATTGTTGTGCCAGGGTTGCAATACAAAGAAGCATACAAAAGTAGCAAGTAATTTTTCACACAAAATATAATATATATATATATATATATATAGAATAACAGAATAATATATAAAAAAAACCTTAGCTGGAGAGTCTTTATTTATAAGAGACTTATCGGGGCTGCGTGATAGAAGGGAGTTATAATAATCCAGCCTGGAGTTAATGAATGCATGGTCTCAGAATAATTTTTTGCAATATTGTGGAGGTGAAAAAATGCAGTCTTTGAAATATTCAATATATGTAGGTTAAAGGACATGTCCTGGTCAAAGATAACTCCTAAATTCCTCACAGTTTACATGTGACCAATCAGTATTTGTATGAATGAATCCACTGGCTCTTAAAAATAACTCGACACTAACCAAGACAGGTTGTCATCATGTGAAAACCACAACCTGATCCTGATTCATGTGTTGAGCTTTATGTCGTCTGCATTACTGAGGTTGAGAAGGGGCTGTGTGTGTGTGTGTGTGCGTGCGTGTGTGTTTACCGTCCACCGTCTTGTATTTCTTTGACAGTAGTCTGGCCTGATGGCTCTTCCCTGAACCTGGTGGACCCAGCAGGAGGATTCTGGGAGTTCTGGAGTAACATCTTGTCCGAACAAAAGCCAGCACTAACACACACAGAAACACACACACATAGATCACATACACTCCGTACGGTATATGAAGGCAGCAGTTTATTGATGAGAATATTGGTAACTACCATGACCCTAGGTTCTATGAGTACAAGCCTAGTCCTGTATGCAACAACTTCACCTTTCTCTATTGTGTGTGACTCTGACTTCCAGGCAGCAGGTGAACAGTGAGGTATGCAGAGGTCACAAATCCATTCAAGCACATTTGAGCTTGTGCAACCTCTTCAAACAGGGTCCATGCTAACATTTTTAGCATAGCTGCAACAGTGTAGTTATTGGCTTGATAGTGTTTAAATAATGTCCTTTCAAATCAGAGGCTTCTGGAGACTTGGATTATGCTGTGTAAAGCCATTTTATATTTTTTATTTTGGTTGTTTTTTACAATTTAAAACAAGTATCCAGCTTTTCCAGTTGATTAACAGAAGGCTGCAACAATGTTCTGCTGTGAAGCTCCAGAAATGTTTTGCAGATGAGGAAACTTTACCTGACATTCCATCAGCATTTTTGGGTGAACTATTCCTTTAATTGTTCCAGTGGAGCCATTGTTTGATGGAATTAAAGACATCTAAATAGAATGAATTCTGCAGACTGAAAGGAAGTGAAGCCGTGTATAAACCAATGAATCGTCTGCATATCGGAGGAGATCTCCATAAATCAGACCACAGCTGGAACTGAATTCTGACGTTAAAATGTCTACAGTTTTATTCTGACTTTAAAGAGTAGTGCTGCATCATTATGAACTGATCATAGTGTTGGGCTTGGTCAGTGTGCAGGTCTGTTTAAATGAATGCAGACTGATGTACATGAAGATAAACACCTGACAGTCGGTGTCTCGTGTCGCAGGCTAAATGTGCGTGTCTGTACCTTGTTGGTAGACATCAGTATGTGGCTGATCACAGTTGACGACCTTCAGGACGTGCTGATACGCAGAGATCAGACCGGTGACCTCACAGCGGTAACGCTGCAGATCAGCCAATCGCTGCATCTCTGACAGGTCCCGCTCCTTCTCCAGACGCTGAGCGACAGTGTCATCGACGGGCCAGATGAAGGTCTGATGGTACACGTCTAGAGACAGGAAGTGATGTCATGAGTGATCAGAAGCTTTTACTGTTTGTTTTGTCATTGACTTGTCTGACGTTTACTGGACATTCATCATCAGTATTGGACCTAGAGTTGGATGATAATCATTATCCTCAGCTATCTGCTCTATACCCATTTTATTTTGTTTTGTTTTGTTATTTTCTGCTCACATTCTGCATGACATCAGTGGACAAAAACAGACTTGATTTGAGGCTGTCTGAAGGCTGCCTGAAGAGCAGACCGACATGTCTGGACTCACCTCTTGTCAGCGGGTCGACCAGTTTCCCCCGAGTCCTCTCCAACAACACGTCATCGGGAGCCTCCAGCATCACTACACACACACATATACACACACACACCATATTGTTTCCCAGTGACAGGATATGCAGTGTGCTGTATATGTAGCGGCCATGGACTCTGCTCTTACCAACATGTTCAGGAATGATTCCAGCCTGCTGGAGACTCAGAGCCTGCAGACGAGTCTGAGGGATTCCCTCCAACACCCAGCCCTGTAACACAGACCGGGCCAAATCTGGATGGCAGCCCTAACACCTCGCTTGTTTCCACCTCTGGAGGGCTCTGAACACCAGCAGGTGTGAATGATGCATCTAACTGAGTGAATGTGATCACTGTGTTCACTCACTTGTGAACATTTTATTGGATATTTTATTGGATAGATATTATATATTAGACATCCTGTAGATGTTCCTGCTCTCCAGAGGATGAACCCCTTAGATTTTAATGACTCTATGATCTGTTCTCTAGCGCCCCCATTGGGACAAACTTTACACATGAAGGTGTGTTAAGACAGAAAGTACGACTACTGTAGGATCAATAACATCTTCCCAACAAGAGTAAATGATGACTGTGAGGAAAAGATGTGAGATGTCGACCCCCTCGGCCCCGGCTCACCCACCACCAGGCCCCAGCTGCCAACCCAGAGGAAACACTGCAGGTTTTTTTCTGTGGCTACCACAGTAGAGAAACACTTCACTGCTGATACTCAGCTTGGGTGATCACACTCTCTGCTGACCGCTGGCCTGGTGTTACCGATCACAGAGGACCGGTGATGTCGGCTCTTGTCAGATAAAATCTGTGTGGTCTGGCACATTTAAATTCACTGTCTTAGCCTCTTCCAGGTATGTGTAACTTCCTTTAGGACTGCAGGTGTAGTAACCTGCATTTGACAATGTTAAGTGTGTGAAAAGTGTGTTCCTGAATGTAAAGCTGCTCATTAAACGGCATCTTCTGTGTGAACTCATTATCACGTGTGAGGCTGACAGCTCACTGCTGTCTGACATCCGTATCACAGCTAAATAAAACCAGTTTGCTTCAGTCTCACACACATTATTATGGAGTAGTAATCCCTCAGTGCTGCCTGCCAGGCTGAATAAAGACGACTGGCAGCAGCACTGGCACACACACACACGTGTATGACAGGTTGTGTGTGTGCTGGATGAACTGCTGTCTGATTTATTCTTCACTGGCTGTTACCACATGATCAGTCGTTGGGTTACAGATATTGATTATCCTGTCAACAGTTTAGCAGACATCAAAACCAAATCAAAACACCCGTGGACACGCTAACATTAAACATTAGCTAACGTTAAACATTAGCTAACGTGCTCTGAAAGTTTAGTTTGTTGTGTTTGTTATACATGCTAAGAAACCCTCCTGCTAACTTCTCGTGCTGAGCGGAGGATCTTTTGTCTGGAAGCTGTGATAATAAAGGTAATTGAAATGACAGACAGACAGACAGATAGAGAGAGAGACAGGTAAGGTATTAAATGTGACAGGAGGAGGCGGGGACCTGATGGGAGCTGTCAATCACTCTCTCCCCCCCCAATCACACTGACAGACAGAAGATAAAGACACACACATACCTGGTCCCTGGTGTGTGTGTGTGTGATGAGTTTAGCCTGCGGCCAAAAACAGCCATTAGCAGATGAAAGTAGCTAAAGATCTCACACACGCACTCACACACACACACACACACACACACAGACTGACGCTAAATGCTAAACGAAGCTAAGTGCTGGAGGCTGAAGGCGCAGCTGTTTGTAGAGTTTACTGCCGATCAGTGACAGGCTGCACCACACACACACACATACACACACACACACACACACACACACACACACACTCACACAAGGAGGAAGAGGAAGAAGAGGAAGAAGAAGTGACAGACAGACAGACAGGGTTTGTTGTTGTGACTGCAAATAAATTGTCATCAGGTGGAGATCTTGGAGGGTTCATGGAAGAAACCGTCGAGCCTCAGAGGAAACAAACTGAGTGTGAAACTAAACAGCAGCATCTGAGAGCTCGTCTGAGAGCGAAGCTTTAAGTCTGTGGAACTTGTCTGGAGGGACGATCCACAGTCCTGTGAACAGTGGGGGGCGCTAACACCGCACCTACCATGGATCTAGCATGGGCTTGGGGTTCTTCTCCTGAAGAACACATGAAATCTTCTAAAGACCACTCTGACCTCCTAACCAACCACTAGAACCTCCAGCGGATCCACCCACAGGAACCCTGAAACCACCAAGCTGACCACTAGAACCCCAACAATACCATAAGAACGACTTCAGTCATCACAAGAACCACCCAAGACCCATCACAAACTTCCTGACACGACCCAATGAATGTTTTATTTCCTGGGTTTAGATATATCTGTGGAGATTCTCAGTCGCCCAGGTCAGCTAAAGCAAGGCGTCTGGACTTGTGTTCACAAGTCCAGACGCCTTGCTTTAACTCCTGAGTTCCTGGGTTTAGACATCTTTATGTAAAGACCTCATCACACTGATGACTAGAACCCCCTCAATGTCCTTGAGAACATCTTAGTGGACCTCCAAACCACACGTGAAGAACATGAACTCTAATGAACTCCTGAAGAATCAGCAGAACCTCCTTCAGATTGTGGTTTTTGCAGGTTTTGCCTTTAGCTGTCAGCTGTCTGTGTGTTCTGTTGTCTCACAGCAGAGAAGTGATTGGAGGGCAGATGATCAATCAGACCGATAAGTGCAGTTGTGAGCTTTGGTTTGTGCTGTTGTTGTTGTTGTTGTTGTGTGACAGCAGCTTCGCTCTCTTTAATTCTCTTAAACTGATCAGAAAGCAGCTCTCAGGGTCCTGATGAGCGCTGACAGGAAACAGGACGTGATGCTAATGAGGAGCAGCAGAGAGGACGAGTCCCAGTGAAAACAACACGCGTGATGTGACAGCAGCGCGGCTCTTTGATCAGCTGATCTCTGGGGAAACACGCCAACACGCTGCTCGGCCTGCTGGGAATCACAGGACGACACAGCAGCGACCACAGCGCTAATTATTATCATCACAGCAGCACATCAGAGACGGAGACACTGAGGGACAGGGAGACATCTTACTGTCTGTCTACAGAACTCAGTCCATGAGACAACATCACACACAGACAATCCGTGAGCAGGCCGCCGCTCTGGACGGGCTTACCCTGCTGAAGCAGTCGATTTCCTTCAGTCTCCGCTGAAGCAGAGCGACCAGCAGCTCGGCAGGAAGCTCCTGAGCACACACACACACACACACACACACACACTGCGGATCAGCTGACAGAAACACCAGGGACACGTTTTCCTCAGCATCGTGCCAAAAGGGTTAGACAATGTGTGTGTGTGCACCTGCTCTGTGTGCGGATGTGTCCGCTCTGATTGGTCCTGCAGTAAACTGTCTGTGGTCACATGGACAGCTCTCAGCTCGGCACTCAGCTTTTTGACCTGAAGGCAACAAACAACCACAGAAGAAGAAGTGATGACTCAAACCTTCACTCTACAGCGAGCTGAGATGAAGGGGAATGCTCCTTTAATAGACTGACTCACTCACCACGGTGTGCTTCCCAGCAGCCGGAGGACCAAGCAGCACGACCCGGGGAACTGACAGACAGGCAGGCAGACAGACAGACACACAGACAGGCAGGCAGGCAGGCAGGCAGGCAGACAGGCAGGCAGGCAGGCAGGCAGGCAGACAGGCAGGCAGGCAGACAGGCAGGCAGGCAGGCAGGCAGGCATACAGACAGACACACAGACAGGCAGGCAGGCAGACAGGCAGGCAGACAGACAGGCAGGCAGACAGACAGGCAGGCAGGCAGACAGACAGGCAGGCAGGCAGGCAGGCAGGCAGACAGACAGGGAGGCAGGCAGGCAGGCAGGCATACAGACAGACACACAGACAGGCAGGCAGGCAGGCAGGCAGACAGGCAGGCAGGCAGGCAGGCAGGCAGGCAGACACACAGACAGGCAGGCAGGCAGGCAGACAGACAGACAGACAGGCAGGCAGGCAGGCAGGCAGGCAGGCATACAGACAGACACACAGGCAGGCAGGCAGGCAGGCAGACAGACAGGCAGGCAGGCAGACAGACAGGCAGACAGACAGGCAGGCAGGCAGGCAGACAGACAGACAGACAGGCAGGCAGGCAGGCAGGCAGGCAGACAGACAGGCAGGCAGGCAGACAGACAGGCAGACAGACAGGCAGGCAGGCAGGCATACAGACAGACACACAGACAGGCAGGCAGACATACAGACAGACACACAGACAGGCAGGCAGGCAGGCAGACAGACATACAGACAGACACACAGACAGGCAGGCAGGCAGGCAGACAGACAGACACACAGACAGGCAGACAGACAAGCATACAGACAGACGCACAGGCAGACAGACAGACACACAGACAGGCAGGCAGGCAGGCAGGCAGGCAGGCAGACAGACAAGCATACAGACAGACGCACAGGCAGACAGACAGACACACAGACAGGCAGGCAGGCAGGCAGGCAGGCAGACAGACACACAGACAGGCAGGCAGGCAGGCAGGCAGGCAGACAGACAGACACACAGACAGGCAGGCAGGCAGGCAGGCAGGCAGACAGGCAGGCAGGCAGGCAGGCAGGCAGACAGGCAGGCAGGCAGACAGGCAGGCAGGCAGGCAGGCAGGCATACAGACAGACACACAGACAGGCAGGCAGGCAGACAGGCAGGCAGACAGACAGGCAGGCAGACAGACAGGCAGGCAGGCAGACAGACAGGCAGGCAGGCAGGCAGGCAGGCAGGCAGACAGACACACAGACAGGCAGACAGGCAGACAGACAAGCATACAGACAGACGCACAGGCAGACAGACAGACACACAGACAGGCAGGCAGGCAGGCAGGCAGACAGACAAGCATACAGACAGACGCACAGGCAGACAGACAGACACACAGACAGGCAGGCAGACATACAGACAGACACACAGACAGGCAGGCAGGCAGGCAGACAGACAGACAGACAGGCAGGCAGGCAGGCAGGCAGGCAGGCAGACAGACAGGCAGGCAGGCAGGCAGGCAGGCAGACAGACAGGCAGGCAGGCAGACAGACAGGCAGACAGACAGGCAGGCAGGCAGACAGACAGACAGACAGGCAGGCAGGCAGGCAGGCAGGCAGACAGACAGGCAGGCAGGCAGACAGACAGGCAGACAGACAGGCAGGCAGGCAGGCATACAGACAGACACACAGACAGGCAGACAGACAGACAGGCAGGCAGGCAGACAGACAGGCAGACAGACAGGCAGGCAGGCAGGCATACAGACAGACACACAGACAGGCAGGCAGACATACAGACAGACACACAGACAGGCAGGCAGGCAGGCAGACAGACATACAGACAGACACACAGACAGGCAGGCAGGCAGGCAGACAGACAGACACACAGACAGGCAGACAGACAAGCATACAGACAGACGCACAGGCAGACAGACAGACACACAGACAGGCAGGCAGGCAGGCAGGCAGGCAGACAGACAAGCATACAGACAGACGCACAGGCAGACAGACAGACACACAGACAGGCAGGCAGGCAGGCAGGCAGGCAGACAGACAGACACACAGACAGGCAGGCAGGCAGGCAGGCAGGCAGGCAGACAGACAGACACACAGACAGGCAGACAGACAGGATTAAGATGGACAGTTATATTAATGGGGTCCATTGACAGATTGGTTCGATTTGACATCTGCATCTATTGGACTCTATGACAGGCCAGTTGTGGATTCACAGCTCCCTCTTGTGGCTGCAGAAATGATTTATTTAAAGGGACATTTCACCTCACACACAGGCACTAAACAGTGGAGAAAGTTTTCTCTTCATTCAGAGAAACCTGATGAGAGGCTGAACAATGTCCACAGGCCACGAGGTCAAACATAATCTCATGTATGTTCTGATAATTATCTCAAGACCCTTTTGATTCTTCTGAAGACTCCTTCTGAGGGTCTCGTCCCCCATTTGAGAACAACCGTCTCACTCCACATGCTCAGGTTTTCCTGAGAGGAAACAAAATGAGCTGCGTTCAGGTGACTTACTGTCCAAGCTGCTCCTTTGCAGCAGTCTGATCAGGTAACAGATGGGATCTTCAGGTTGATCAATCACCAGACTGAACAACATGTTCTGAAACACACACACACACAAACACACAGTGTAGTCAACCTGTAGCTGTGCGTTCAAAAGGCTAAAGGCTTTCCTACCTGCAGCAGGTGGAAGACGTTGTGTTTGTCAGCGTAAACGGGGATCTGAGGAGGAATCCTCAGAGGTCTCACCGTCTCATCCATCTGGAGGAGGAGGGAGGCTGGATCTCTGACCGCAGAGACACTTAGAATTATTTTTTCTGAGGACTGTGAATGCATCACTCTCAGAAAAATGAAGAGAGACTACATCACATATCTATTTGTGAGCTCAGGGAAAACTTTTCTGGTCTGAGGCTTCAGCTAGACCTGCAGTTATGTGATCCATGACAAAGACCACACAAATCCTGAGCTCATGTGGAGTTTACATTCTTCAGTCAAAAATGGCGGACATTTTAAAGACTGGTTCTGGTATTTTTAGTATCGGTCAAAGTGTGAGGAAGACTTTGACACAACATTTAAGTCTTTGCATCAGTAAACGTAAAGACGACGTAATGAGGCAATGAGACGCTTTCTTGTGTACAGTAACGATACGTTCGCTTCGAACTTACAGTGATTTGACTTCCTGATTTCCTGTTGATTCTTGAAACGGAGGAAACAGAGACAAACGTTAAAAGTTGAAGTGTCATTAACAAAAAACTCTTTGTGTAAAACTTTCTTACCTGCGAGCCGGTTGCCAAGAAACATCTGCTTGTTGTCAGGGAAGAACGTCATCAGCGCGCCTGCGCAGAGAGTCTGTTCTGCTACGTATTAAAAAGGTAACCTTCAAATTAAAAGTCGTCTGAGGAGCTGCAGGGCGTAACGACGCGTAGACAGCTAGTTGTGCTGTTGAAATTAGTCATAGAAGAGACGTTTCTGTGTATAAAACCAACTAACACAAGTTCTACTAGCATTACAGCTAAAAGCTAATGCATAATAATCTGGGCCTGTGAATATTCTCATTCATCCAGGTCATGGTTATCTCAAGGAAATTCAATCGAATGCAACTGGACTTAGTTATTTGTCTTTGAAGACGTTTCACCTCTCATCCAAGAGGCTTCATCAGTTCATGCTCGCTTGACTAGGCTGGGAC
Organism: Scatophagus argus; assembly: GCF_020382885.2. Lineage (NCBI taxonomy): Eukaryota > Metazoa > Chordata > Actinopteri > Scatophagidae > Scatophagus > Scatophagus argus. The sequence continues at coordinate 392,244 of NC_058496.1, forward strand.
TAGTCCATAATAATCTGCTTTCAAAGGGAATGTTAGCTAAACCTTAGCTATCAGTCGTGGTTAGGGTGTCGGACCCGTAACCGGTGGATCGCTGGTTCGATTCCCCGTCCCGGTGTCCATGGCTGAGGTACCCTTGAGCAAGGTACCTAACCCCCACTGCTCCCCGGGCGCTGCACGCGGTCGCCCACTGCCCCGGGTTTGCTGTGTGTGTGTGTGCACGTCACTTGGGTGGGTTAAATGCAGAGCACGAATTTCGTTGGAGTGAGTTCCCTCCAATGACAAAATATGTCACTTTAATCTTTAATCTTTAATCATTGGTTGTGTGTTAGCCCTTCAGTACACATTTGAGGTACTTGTACTTCAGTTGAGTTTTTTTTTTAAACTTTACTTACTTCTGCTTCACTTAGCATACTACTAAACATTAGGTACAAAACAGGATAAGTTTACCACAATGTGAGTATTGTTTTAGATTAAACTGGTGGTTTGTAGCTAAGTGACTGGTCAACCACCTCCAGACTTCTCAGGTGGTTTCATTTGACTGTTCCAGGCTCAAAAGTGCGTCTGTCAGAAGCGTTTTCTTCTTCCTGCTCTCATTAATCGTGACGACCACTAAGGTTCACCTGGTGGCCCCTCGGAGGGGCCCAACCCTTCAGGTTGGAACCACTGTGTGTATATGCAGTACTTCAGAGTGTGTCCACGTGCAGCGGCTGCTGCTCTGGCACCGAAGCTTCAGTATTCATTGTACTGAAGTACTTTTACAATATGAAGCTGATAATACTGCTGTACTTTTACTGCAAGAAGCCAATAATATTTTACAGTGCTGTATTAGTACTTCTATCGACACAGTGTCAAAAATGTGAAAACTTCTTCATTTGAAAGTTTGTGATTTCATAGCACAGAACTCTGAGGAGAAAAAGTGGACGTGGGACGACTCGATGACGATTTATTTGTAGTATTCACATTTGTCTTCTCAGGTTTGTGGCACTCGGGGCAACAAGCACTCAATGATTCAGTCAGCTTTACTTAGCTGGAGCCAGTCCTACAGATGACCAGTGGGGCTCCTCGGTCTGTCTGTTGTCCTTGTAAACTGTAATTTAGACCCTGAACTGAAACTTTGTCAGTTTTTGGCATATTTGGAGACATTCAAATTCTCTCTCTTTCTGAAAGTGCAGATAAAAACCAGTCTCATATCCCTGGCTGGAGTCTGAACACGGTTAGCCTGTCTCAGCAAAGAGATCGACAGCAGTGTCAGTCAGTCCGGTGAAAAACTCCACAAAGGAAATCACCAAGGAGATGAATGTGATCTGAAGGGCTGCATGTTGGGGTTCTGCTTTAGACACTGTCCTGATGGTTAAGAGACAACTAAACGTTGGTATGTTACCATTGAAATCTAAAATATTATCATACAGAACCCTGAGGAATCTCACAGTGGGACGACCACTGAGTCTACTGGATATGTTCAGCTGTTTGCTAACATGCTAACCACAGCTACCTCGTGAGACGATCATTTATCATACTTTACTTACTCTGCTGTTACTCCTGTTACTCTGAGGAATTACATTCTTCTGTCCAACATTAAGGAGTACTGCAAAACTCATATCTCATTTAATGTTTTGCTGCTGGTGTGGCATCATGTGATTTGTTTGAAAGATTAGCATCATGGCTAACTGCAGGGGAGGAAAAATAACATTTTTGGGCAACAGTGAGGCAGTTTTAAGTTACAGTTAATGTTGCATGATTAGCACAGCTGCTGCACATGTTTCTGTGAAGTCACAAAAAAGTAAATCTCTCCATTTTCTTTTATTATTTTTGGCTTTAAAAAGTTGTTTCCTGGCAGCAACTACAAGTCTCTCAGACACGATCAGTCTTTTAAACTCAGGACCTTCAGTCACAGCTGACAACTCATTTCCTTTACAGCACAGCAGGATTAACAGACATTCATCTGAGGTAAAATCGGTTTTAATTACTGTCTCCCAAAATGCCTGTTAGCTTAGAAGCTAAATGTTATGGTATGATAAAACAGGAATCGTGTTTTTATCTTCATGCTGTGATACTGTGACATTAACATTAAAGACAAAAGGCACATTTAGGGGAAAACCTGAGCTTATTTATGGATTAAATGTATTTTTGAGTTATCCCTTTGCTTTGCTGTGTTGCCCTAACCCTAACACTTAGTGTTCATCCATCATCCTCACTGTCACTTAAGCTTTTTCTGGCTTGTCATGTTAATTAAACATTAACTTGATTCCTTTAGCTCATTAGCAACATATTTCTGAATGAGCAGAATAAGGCAAAACAGCTTAGGAGACTGCTGTGGAGCTTTAGCTGCCAATGAATCTCTCACATTTAGCACTCAGCACAACAAGCATGTTAGCAGTTAGCTCGTCATACTTGTCCAGATGCAGATGAACTCCTCTGTGCTGCTGGATTTGGGTCTTTGTCAGTGTAGTTAATTATTTTTCATTTCAAATGCGACTGAAGGTCCTGATGCGACTGGAGCGTCAGCAGCCGATCTCATCATCAGTACTCTGGCAGCGTCTCATCGTAGTCCATGATGCTCAGTTCATGTCTCCTGTGACGGACAGCGAGGGTCAGGTCTGTAGGGGGCGCTGCAGGTCCAGAGGCAGGGCAGCTGTGAGCTGAATCTCGGTGTTGGAGCTCCGTCTGAGGACTCCCTGAGAGGAGGGAGGCCTCCTCCGCCTCTTGGCCCACAGGAGGGCTCTCTGGCTGGGCTTCATCCTCCTCCTCCTGGTCCTGCTCCTCCCCTTCCTGTTGCTCCTTCTCCTCCTGGCTGTGATTGGTCGGTCTGAACAGCTGCCGGGCGCGCTGCTCCAGGAAGGAGCCAACGGCCAGGGGGGAGTCAATGGGAGAGAGGGAGAGGGGCGAGGAGGAGCAGGAGGGCAGGTGCAGAGGAGAGGTGGAGAGGGCCTCCACACCTCCGTTTATTCTCCCTACAGAAGAAGAAGAAGAAGGGCGGGGCATGTGGCTGCCCTGAGGGGCCGGCAAAGGGATGCTGCTGCCATTTGGCCTGAGGGAGAGAGAGAGAGATGACATCACATGACTGCAGCACTGACATCATCAGGTGTATCTTCTGTTCTGATTGGTTGAAGCAGCAGTAACGTCCCTCAGACCGGTTTACCTGCTGCACACATCCTGAGGCCTGCTGTGGGTATGTGCGTCCAGGTGGATCTGGCTGTACAGGTGAAGCATCTCAGTCTGCAGGGTCTGAGTGAGTCTCCTGAGAGCGACACAGCGACTGTCGCACGCCGACAGCTCCGCTCTGACACGCAAACAACGGGACAACATGTTAGGCACCCGGTCACATGATCACCATCAGGTCTCTGACTGACTGCCTCAACATGGCACCTCAGGGGTAAGAAACCACAATATGATGTTTCCATGCACAACTTGTGATCCGGAGGCTGTAAAAACCTGATCCCGAGCTGATCACACTGCTGTGTGTGTGTAAACTCCCTCAGTGGGAGGCGGCTTTGTCCTCTTTCTGAATAGCTTTTCACACTACAGCACACCTGCGGTTTCTTGCGCTAAAGCTTTAGACTCGGGGAAAGTTCGGTTGTTTTAATCAGGCCGAGTCTGACTGCCCATAAACTCTGCCATGACTCAGCTTTTCGACTTATTTCTAGAAACGTGACGTGTTGCTTCTGCTGCTCCTGTCGTCCCTTTCGTTGGAAACATTTCACCAGTAGATGGCAGAATTCAGACAGCAGTGCCATCACACCTGCTGTGCATTAACCTGCTGTTCCTCTGGCTCTAACATGTTCAGGTTCAGGTGCTGCACCCTGACTACCCATGAAACCACACTCTGATACAGGACTCTGACCTGCTTTGGGTCTTGGTGTCCTCTAGAAGTTTCTTCTGATCCAGGATCAGCTGCTCTTTATGGGCCAGCTGGTTCTCCAGGTCTGCTATCCTGTGATTGGCTGCTTCCAGCTTCTGTCTCTGCTGGACGTCACTGTCCTTCAGCCGCTGGTACTCCTTACCCACACTGCACTGCAGCATGAACGCCTCCTGACACACACACAGAGTCACAGATCGATCGTGAAGAGCTGATGTCTGCAGGTTTGAGCTCAAAACAGACTGTGTTGTCCGAGTCGGCTGGAAAATGAATTAAAATGAAAAACAGTCTGAGACGCTCGTCTGAACCTGCTGAAGGTGGAGACAGAAGCTCCACACTGCAGGGCTGACAACAGAATCTGTTTGGAAACCTGAGGCGGGCTTTGATCCAGTGAGGAGTGTGTGTGTGTGTGTGTGTGTGTGTGTACTCTCACAGTGCTCTGGTGTGTGTCTCCTCCCTCCAGCTGATCCATCAGTCGTCTGTTCGTTTCTCTCAGCAGGACGAGCTGCTGGTTCAACATGAACATGTGCTGCTGCAGCTGCTCGCTGCTGCACAGCTGGACACACACACACACCAACACACACACACCAACATGTCATCACTACAGCACGTTACACGTGAGTTCACTGATTTTCACATCAACAAAGAACATCACAACGCCAGCCAATAGGAGCTCTGCTCACCTTGAGTGACAGCTGGGTCAGCTGGTGCTCTGCATTGTAAGCCTCGTTATTGGCTTTCTGAAGCTCCGCCTCCAGATCCTTCAACCTGCTCTGACACTCCTGAAGCTCGCTCTGAAACGGCCAATCACAGCACAGGTGGCTCTTAGACAGCCAATCACAGCACCAATCACAGCACAGGTGGCTCTCAGACAGCCAATCACAGCACGGTACCTGCAGTCTCTGGTTGTCTCTCTGCTGGTCCTGCTGTTGCAGCAACAGCTGCTGGATGTGTGTGTGCAGCTGCTGAGTGTGAGTGTGCGTGTCCTGCTGCAGTTGTGTGTATCGTCTCTGCTCTTCACCCAGACTGGACTTCAGAGATCGAATCTCTTCATCCTGAACGCTCAGCTGAGCCTTCTGCAACACAACACACACACTTTGAGCTACTGGATTTGAAAACTAAACGAGACAAAGAAGAAACACTGAATACAGAAAGGAAGGAGGAAAGGACAGAAGACAAGAAGGGATGGAGTTTATATGTAAGTGTTACCATGGCGACGCTGTGCTCCTCCAGCACGGTGGCGTTGATGACTCTCCGCAGCAGACGGCGGTTTCTGATGGCGTGTTGCTGACGTTTGAAACGTTCGTACTGCAGCTGACTGTGGACCAGAAGCAACTGACTCCTCAGAGACTGAAGCTCCTCCCCCTGGGCGGGGCCTGGCACATGCGCGCACACACACACACGCACAGAGCATCATCTCAATTCTGATGGTGATGCATTTAAAGCCCTACAGGAAGTCTGAAGTTCAGAGAGTTGAGGAGCAGATTTACAACTTAAACGTCTGTCAAAGTTGATCTGATCTGTTTGCATATGAGAGGAAGCTAAGAGGTGAAAGCTCCTTGTCGTAGTTGCCAAGAATCACCGCTGGGAGGCGCTAGAGGAAAACTTAGACAACCACTCAAGTCATTCAAGTACCACATGTCCTCAGAGGGCCATGAACACAACCAAATGTCATCACAGAGTTTGCTCTGCCTTTTAGAGCAGGTGAGAGCCGTGCAGGTTAGTCTGGTTAGGAAAATCCCACTCCAGTTCATGAACACGCAGGACAGGTGGACGCTGCAGGTGTGTGACAACAAGCTGCCAAACTACACCGTGTCAGAGCTCCATCTCTGACCTGGAATCAAAACTCTCACAACATCCTGAGGTAACAGGAAACACGTGTGACACACTTCAGGTGGAGAACACGTCCAGGTAACAGAGTGGGAGGAACCTTAATGAGGTGAGTCAGTGTGTGTCAGTGTCAGCTTCAGGTACCTTTGGTTTTCATGCTCTGCTGTTTACCTCCAAAATGACTTCGATCCACCGACTTATGCACTGCTGACAACCTGCCACACACACACACAAACAGACCAGGTGAGTACGACAGGTGGAGTCCCACAGGGCTCGGGTTTCGGGGTCAGTCGCTCTCACCTCCTGCTGAGGCCTTCGTGGGCGTCGTGTCCGTGGACGATCAGCTGGTCTAGAACCTCCAGAGGAGAGACGGAGGCCTGCTCCTCGTCCCTGTCCTTCTCCTCTCCACCTGCTGCTCTGTCCAGCACCTCCTACAGCACACAACCACACCGAGAAAGAAACAGAAAGCATCCTGGGTTCACTTCAGTCCACGGTGACCTGGTTGGGTTTTGAACCTGCTTGTGTCCAGTTTAGTCTGCTTTAGTTTACCTTTGTCTTCTTCCCAATGAAGAGCGTGGCGGCTCGGGGCAGAGCGAGCTCAAACAGGGCTTCGTACGGAGGGGCGGGGCTCTGGTCTGTGTGGGCGGGGCCATACAGGGCGGAGGCTCCCTCCTCCTCTGTGGAGGGCCGAGGGGGCGTGAAGCAGAGCGAGATGGTGCTGGGAAGAGGGCAGGGGGCTGAACCTGATGGAGCCTCATCACGAGCAGGGGTGGAGGTGAGCAGGATGGGCTGGGAGGAGGAAGGCTCTGGGGGAACATGGTTTACTGTCAACTTCATCATCATCATCACCACCATCATCATCATCAGGTGATGAATGTGATCAGCTGACCTTCGCTGTTGATGACATCACTCTGGCCTCTTCCCTCTTTCTCTGTGATAGGCTGAAAGGACGACCGCTCCAGTTCTGTGACGGGCTTCACCTGTCAGGAAGAGAGAAAGACTCCTTCACAATAAAAGCTTTCCAGTGAAGAGCAGAGAGCTGAGTGTCTACCTGTCACCCTGATCTCACCTGGTTGTTGTGGCCAGGAGTCAGACCGCCATCTTGGTCTCCCTCAGTCAGTGGTGTCACTGGGACGGTGGCTGATGAGGGACACTTCACACCTGGAGTTTATCAAGAGACAGACAGCGTCATGTGTTAACAGAGCATCTCTGTGTCTCACAGAGTCTTATGATGTCTCAGGGTGTCTCACCTGAGACGGAGGTGGTCCTGCTCAGTGGGTGGGCGGAGCCTGTTGAAGCAGCAGGTTCAGGGGGGGGCGTTGACAAACCACACTGGGAGGAGGGGCTCCAGGTGACATCATCAGCCTGAAGACAGAAACAACAGGAGCCTTTCACGATGCTGACGTGTCTCCTCCCGTCTCCTCCTCTCTCCTCATCTCAAGGTTAATGTAATGGAACATCCTCCATCAAGGTGGAGGAGAAGAGAGGACGCAAGGAACGAGTTAAAGCAACGAAAAGAACCCAGTGAGCGAGTGAGGAGAAGAAGGAAGGAAGGAAGGCAGGTAGATAGGAAGGTAGTGATAAGAAATGACTAGAATGACCTGTGTGTAGGAGCTGTGGAGCATCGGCTGGGTCAGAGACAGACGTCCAGATACTGGAGGACACATTGGACTTCCTGTCAGTGTCAGACAGCACATAAGACAAAGTGTTTCAACATATGCTTTCCAGAAACAGCTAAAAGCTTCCCTGAAAGACTGAAATCATAACAGAGCTCACTCTGAGGAGGACATTTGTCTGTCTAAAATCTGTCTCTCCATGAGCTGAAGGCCTTTGACATCCAGACCACAGACTGACCTGAGCTGCTGAGCGTCTCCGAGGTGATGTTCAGGTGAGAGGAGGACAGCAGGGGAGGTCTGGGTGAGGAGGAGGATGAGGGTGAAGAGGGAGGGTCTCTCAGGGAGCAGTAAGTGTCCTCCTCACAGGACGACTCCAGAGGATCCAGACACACTCGGGAGCACTCGATCACAATGTCATGGACTTCATAACACTTCCACCTGAGACGTACAGGAAGTTTGCGCTGAAGTGGGCGGGAAAACTTTTATCTTCTGTTTCTTCTTCTGTTGTTGTTTCAGTGTAGTCCTAATTGTTGTCCTAATGTCCTAATTTAAATCAAATTAACCATGGCGCCCCCTGGAGGCAGGCGTGATTGTGCGCTCCGCTCGAGAATGCCGACTTCGTCTTCTTTTCTGTGTTTTTTGTTTTTACTGCGCTGCACAGATGCCATGCACTGCTGGACACTGCAAACTCGCACAGTTTCGAGTTTAGTGGATTTATCCCACCAGATCTGCAACTCATTGTGCGCTCCAGTGACTACCGTCACCGCCACCGCCAGGAAGGCCCCGGCGAACTGACTTATAGCGAGCCAGCTGACAGGAAGGGAGAAGAGGCAAGAAGGGAAGGCTACATGCTAGGCTAAAAGCCCATGCTAGCCTCCTACTAGCTAATGTGCCGTCTCTGGAAAACAAACTGGACGAGCTGAGAGCCAGGATTACGACACAGTGGGAGATAAGAGAATGCTGAGCTCTAATTTTCACCAAAACCTGGATTTCAGAGAACGTCCCAGATTCCGCCATTCAGCTACAGATGCGTCCATTCACCGAGGAGACCGGACAGCAGCCTCCGGTAAGGCGAAAGGGGGAGGTGTGTGTGTTTACCAACAACACGTGGTGTGAGGCCGTGCGGACTGTTCATAAACACTGTTCGCCTGATGTGGGGTTTTTGATGCTTACGAGCCGTCCCTATTACCTTCCAAGGGAGTTTACACCTGTGCTTCTGGCTGCTGTTTACATTCTTCTGTGAGCCAACTCTGCAGCCGCACTCTGCAAGCTCCATGACGTCATCAGCGCACTAGAGACCGCCGGTTTTATCCCTGCTGGCGACTTTAATCAGTGTAATCTGCAGACTGTACTACCCAAATAGAACCAACATGTAGACATCCCCACCTGGGATCACGTATACACAAGTGGTGCATACAGGGCCGCACTCCGCCCCCACTTCAGACACTTGGACCACATCTCTTTGTTTCTGTACCCGGCCTACAGGCAAAGACTCAAACAATCACATCCTGTCATCATGCAGGTCAAGCACTGGACACCTGAGACTGAGGGCAAACTGCAGGACTGCTTTACTGCTACAGACTGGTATGTTTAAAGCTGCAGCCACTGTGGAGGACTCTTCTGTCAGTGTACAGGATTACGCTTACTATGTGACTGGCTACATTAGCGCTTGTGTGGATAATATCTTACCCACCATACAAGTCAGGATGTTTCCCAACCAGAAGCCCTGGATAAACAGTCAGGAACGTCATATGCTGCGTGCTGGCTCCACTGCACTTACATCTGGCAATGAGGCTGAGTACAAAGCTGCAAAGTACAGACTGAGGAAGGACATCACAACACTTTTTACACCCGCTTCGAGTCCTCCACCCCCCACACAGAGAGGAGGCTCACGGACACCTGGACCACTACACCCCCACCAGTCATCTCATCAGCCCAGGTAAACAAAGCCCTGAGGAGGATGAAAGATGAAAGTGATGAAAGTGACATATTTTGTCATTGGAGGGAACTCACTCCAATGACAAATGACTCCAAGTGGCGTGCACACACACACACAGCAAACCCGGGGCAGTGGGCGACCGCGTGCAGCGCCCGGGGAGCAGTGGGGGTTAGGTACCTTGCTCAAGGGTACCTCAGCCATGGACACCGGGACGGGGAATCGAACCAGCGATCCACCGGTTACGGGTCCGACATCCTAACCGCTGATCCACAACTGCCATCAACCCAGGGGGGGATCAACCCCCGCAAAGCGGCAGCACCAGGCAACAATCCTGGACGAGCCCTCAGAGCACGTGCCAACTAACTGTCAGACGTTCTCACCTCCTTATTCAACCTCTCCCTCAGCCAGAGAACTGTCCCCTCCTGCTTCAAGGCCACTACCATCGTCCCCCTCCCCACAAAGAGGCCCCCACCTGCCTGTATGACTATGGGCCAGTAGCACTCACTCTAATCATAATGAAGTGCTTTGAGAGAGTGGTGCTGGCCCACATTCAGAGCAGCATCCCAAACACACTGGACCCCCTGCAGGTCCACCTCAGACGCTATCGCAGCAGCCCTGCACATCTCCCTCTCACACCTGGAGAATAAAGATTCCTACATCAGGATGCTCTTTGTTGACGACAGCTCCACATTCAACACGGTCGCCCCCTACAAGCTCACTGTTCCCCATTCTTGGCTCCTGGACTTTCTGACCGACAGGCCTCAGTCTGTCAGAATAGAGAACAGGACTTCAGCCAGCATCATCATAAACATCGGCACACCACAGGGGTGTGTCCTCAGTCCCATCCTCTGCACCCTGTTCACCCACGACTGTGTGGCCTCCCACAAGGACAACATCATCCTGAAGTTTGCGGACGACACCGCCGTGATAGGACACATCATGACACACACTCATGAGGCGGCCTACAGGAGGGAGGTGGGCACTCTGGTGACATGACAAGACAAGAGATGGTAGTGGACATGAGGAAAAAGAGAAGCCCTCATCAGCCACTGCTTATCCAGGAGAGCTGCCTCCATCGCCAAGGACCCCACCCACCCCCAACGAGGTCTGTTCCCTCTCCTGCCCTCGGCCCGGAGGTACAGGAGTGTGAAGTGCAAGACCACCAGACTCAGGAACTCCTTCTTTCCCTCTGCCATCAGACTCCTCAACAGCTGACAGGAGTGTGTCACACTGGACCGCACCCTGAACACACTGAGTGCTTACATCTAGTAACACAGTAACTGCATCTTAATATTCAGTAACTGCACATGTGCCATGTACATGTGTTTACCTCCTCACAGTTTTAATTACTCACAATTACATTCTGCTGAATTCTGCACAACAGCCGATGCAGCACACATGCACATTCATGTATACAGCTTACTTTAACCTTACATATTCAGAGTTTATATTCTATTTTTTTAGTATTTCTTAACCTTTAACGGCATTCAGTGTGGACAACAAAGTAAGAATTTCATTGTACAGGGAAACCTTTACTGTGCGTATGACAATAAAGCTTTGAATCTTGAATCTTGAATCTGATTCTTTGAATTTAAATCAAATTCAAAGGGAAACACGTTGAGGTTTCTGTGAACTCACCTGGTCGGGTCCAGTTCATAGTCCTGAGTACCTGAGACCAACTCTGGGTGAACCCTGACATGTTCCAGCATTGGCTGAGAGACAGAGACAGACAAGCAGGGAGACAGACAGACAGACGGGCAGGCAGACAGTAAAACTGTTAAACACCTTTGACAGGTTCAGGAGACAGAGGACGAGCCTCCAGGTGTTCACAGTTCCTTCAGTAACAACAGTCAGGTGGACGACATGTCACTCAAATGTTCAGGTTCAACAATATTTTCAGCTTCAAAGGTTTCTGTAGATTTTCAGCAGCAAACAAAGTGGGACATTTTTTTGTCTTTTGTTATTTTATACTTCAGTGTCCCACAGGCTTCGGTTTCTGGTTCTCTTAAGTTCTTTGGTGAAAACCACCAAAAATTCGACAGTAGCAAACTACAACTCCCAGGGTGCATTTCACTGGCCAACAGCCCATCAGGGGGCTGAACTTTGGCTTTATCTCCATGGCAACAACAGCTGAGGCTCCTGGGTAACGAATCAGAGGCGGCGATGAGAACATGACGCTGTGTGACGGAGTTCATGTTATCTGAGAGGCGGAGCAGCTGCATCTATTTCTGTCTGTCAGCAGCACTGGACACCAGTCAGCCGCTGTTACTGGACTGAACCGCTGCCCAGTCCTCAGGCAGCAGCCGCACTGCAATGTTAGACACATAGAAAAGAGGACTCTACTGGTCTGCACTGGACTGTATTGGCTTGTACTGGTCTCCATTGGTCTGCACTGGCCTGTACTGGTCTTGACTGGTCGACATTGGTCTGCACTGGTCTACACTGGCCTGTACTGGTCTTGACAGGTCTTGACTGGTCTACATTGGTCTGCACTGCTGCACTGCTCTGCACTGGCCTGTACTGGTTTGCACTGGTCTACATTGGTCTGCACTGGCCTGTACTGGTCTGCACTGGTCTACACTGGCCTGTACTGGTCTTGACTGGTCTTTACTGGTTTGCACTGCTCTACACTGGCCTGTACTGGTCTTGACTGGTCTACATTGGTCTGCACTGGTCTTTACTGGTCTTTACTGGTCTACATTGGTCTGCACTGGTCTTTTCTGGTCTACATTGGTCTGCACTGGTCTTTACTGGTCTACACTGGCCTGTACTGGTCTGCATTGACCTGCACTGGCCTGTACTGGTCTTGATTGGTCTCTGCCCGTTTGCACCGACCTTGACGACCTCCTGGAAGGTGTCCAGGTTCTCCTTCATGCTGTAGTGCAGCCTCAGGTAGGAGATGAAGTTGCAGGGGAACATCCCATAGAGGCGGTGGAACAGGGAGTACACACCTGCGTGGAGGTGGACCAGGTGAACGACAGAGACCTGACCTGCAGGAGACAACAAACAGCCAATCAGAACACAGACAGTAACTCACACAAACAGATTCTCATCTTTAATTCAACTAAAAATATCTGAGTGGTTTGACCTCACAATTCAAAACTAACTAAAATAAAGAAAAGTTTGTGTGGTACTTTAAGTAGCTTTACTGCAGATTATACTACCCTTTTAGTACTTTATTCGATGGACACAGTGTCCCACAGTGGATTTTTAAAATAAAACGTTTTAAAAAACATTGATTTACTTCAACATTTACTTCAACAAAATGTAAATGTACTTCAACATTTACATTTACTTCAAATTCATTTACTTCACACACTTCAAGTGTGTGAGAGTGTGTGTGAGTGTGTGTGTGCGTGTGTCACCAGGGTTTTTGTAGCTCCAGGATGCGAGGCGTCCGAACACGTCGAAGAAGTCGTAGATGTGTTGCTTCCCGGCCTGAGGGATCATGGGTAACAGAGTGATGAGGACCAGGACTGCGGTGATCAGGACCACGACGTCAGCGTCTGTCTGGGGAAGGTCAGACTCTGTCACTCCTGTCTGTTCTCACCTGCTTCAGGTGTGAGGGTCTGCAGGTTCTTCCAGAGGCTTTTGTTTTAACATGAACATGAACGGGGACCCCGTGTGATCTGATGGACACGTGTCACATGATCATATTAACGCTACAGCGGTGACGTCTGCCTTCGCAGGTCACACGACCATTTCCACATGAGCTCACAGTGTTTTTATGTCCGGGAACTGCGACGTGTATCAGTGCGAGTACCTTGAGGCAGCGCAGCAGGGAGGCCAGCAGGGGCGAGCGGCTGATGTGATGAACCCAAGGAGGCTGTTTCCGGATCAGGTGACCCAGCAGGGTCAGAGCAGCCAGTCTGGTCCCGGGTCTGCCCACACACTCACTGAGCTTCTCCAGCAGGGGCTGACGGACGGGCGCATAACGTTAGTACACACGCTGCAACACGCATTCATGTCATCGGTGTGTGCGGCTCGGCTGACCTTGTGATGCGGCTCTCTGACGGAGGACAGGAGGAGCACCGCCTGAGACGAGGACGAGTCCAGGTAATACTCCACCAGAGAGGGGACAACGGCACCTCCTCTGTCTGCAGGAGAGACTACAGGTCACACCGAAGGCCTGGACTGAACTCCGTCCACAGGAGGACCTGGACTGTTCCAGTCCACTGAGGGGACAGACTTCACCAGACTGAAACAACTGAACTACCCACAATTCAATACAACACAGACGTGACAGGTGGACACATGCAGAGACGGACAGAGACAGATGGAGAGAGACAGGTGGACTCACCTGTACTCAGCTGCTGGCTGACTGCAGCTCTGACTTGCTCCGCCTCCTGCAGCTCTGCATTGTCCAATGAGAGCAGGAGCTCACTGATACTCACCTGCTCTCTGGACATTGTGGACACCTGGACACACACACAGACAGTCATTCAGACAAACAACAGTACGTGTCTGTCCTCACACTTCAGTGATGTCACACTGTCTCAGTTTCCCCTCATTGTCTCACGCTTCCAGCGCAGTACTGAATATTACTACTTCGTACTGCGTAGCTTTACATTTAACTGTTCCGTGTGTTGTGTGACTGTTATGTAATCGCTCTCTGATGTCACTGCTTTTATGTAATTTGATTAAGGTGACGTCACAGTCACTTGTTATAAGCTGAAGGTTGCGACAGAAGCTAATAGTTTATCTTAACTGTCGCTTCCTGTCGCAAAAAGCCACGACCCTGCGTTCTCAAAGGGACTTGACAGCAGCTCACAGCTCGGCTAACATGCTAACAACTGTCAGTCTTATGGACTTTAGCTGGTTAGCTAACAGCTGACAGCGTCATCCTCCCGCCTGCAACTGTTCGGTCACTTCCGGTGCTCCGAAACAAAAACAGACAGTTTATGAAAGCAAACAATAAACGCCAAAAATAAAAGTTTACGTCGGGAAAACTCGGTTACCTTCAGACCTGTTGATCCGAGCAGGGCGCAGCCATATTGAGCAACACCAAACCCCGCCCACCGCTGTGACCCCCACACTCTGCAGCTCAACGTCAGCGGGCGTTCACTGATAGAGAAAAAATGGGAAAAATGAGTTCAGCACGTGTTTGATCGAAACATAGAGAAGATTTCTTTATTGTTTGGGAAAAAGTACAACGAAATCTTGCCAAATATCTCGCACTACCACACCATTGTTGTTTCATGCAATAGAACCACGTTGCGCTTTACTGTGCTTAATTTATTTTTCAAAATGATGAGAGGGTCATTTTTCACTGTCTTATAATTTTCCCTCCATCCATCATGGACGCTAACTCAGCATGTGCAGAGTGGCTGCTGCATCACAGTTCATGGTGTGAACAAGTGAATATTCCCGCTGTGGGATCAATTTCAGTTCATCTTATGGTGGCCACGGGAGCAGGTCGCCATTAGTCACCAGTAGAGGTCAGCAGTCTGCCACTTTAAGTCAAGATACAAGATAGGTTTATTTGTCACACACACAATCATACACGGTACAATGTGCAGTGAAATTCTTTGTGTCCCTGCTACCAAAAAATAGGTAAGTGAAATAGAAAGAGCAAAATAAAATATTGTAAAATAGAAAACCTTATTAAAATAAAAAAATTAAAAATGTGAAAATGTGCAGTATTTACATGTGCAGTATTTACATGTAGTGCAGGTGGGAGTGGGATTGTCCAGATCAACGCTCACTGTTGAGCAGACGGATGGCCTGGAGGAAGAAGCTTCTCCTCATCCTCTCAGTGTTGTTTCTCAGGCAGCAGAACCGACGGCCTGATGGCAACAGGGAGAAGAGTGAGTGTCCGGGGTGATGGGGCTGCCTGAGGATCTTCTCGGCTCTCGACCTTCCATTTACAAGAAAGTCACATTTAGAAGAAAACATGACGAGAACTTCTCCTTTTCTTACTGAGAAGTATCACAAAACCCTCCTGCTGTGGCTGAGAGGAACCCCTTTGATGGAGTGTCAAAATAAAGCGTGACATAGCAGTTTTTCAGTGTGCAGCCGCCTGATGTGAGCAGCAGCAGCTGTGTGTGTTCTCGGGCTGAAGATAAAAACTGCAGCTTGTTGAGCGAAAAGCTGCCGCTCATTTCAACAGGTTTGACAAACTCACTGACCCACAACAAATAGACTCCTTCATGTGTGTGTTTGAGTCAATTCTAGACGTTCATATTTTTTATCATACTAAGAAAACATTTATGTGAACATGTGAAGACGAAATGAAAGCGTAGCTAAGCTCGTCCTGTGGAGATTCTCATTTATCCGACTCATAGCTATCTCAAAGAGACTGAATCAAACACAACTGGAGACACATAACTCGTCCTGACTGCACACACCTGACACTGATGTCCATCTGCACATATGGAAAAGAGAAAAGGATGTTTCACCTGAAATGTTGGACTGCTACTTTAAAGCTGAGTTTGCTTTCCTGTTGGAGATAAGAGTTGTCCAACAGAGTATAAATAGCAGCAGGAGGCAGAGACAGACAGTGAACAGACAGACAGGTGATGATGCTGCTGTTGCTGGGTCTGTTCGGTGTCTGGCTGAGCTGCTCCTCAGCTGCAGAGGTGAGTCTGACTTCATCACAGCTTTAACTTATCAAAGTACGACTCTGTTCTCTTACTGTCTGACTTCCTGACTGTGGCTCTCAGCTCCAAGCTCATGGGTTCCTGCTGAAGACATGATTGGTTTGAAACAGCACGTGTTAGGGACTGATTTCAGCAATCAGCAACTCACGACCACACTGAAAATGTCCTGCAGTATGCAGTAAAGTGTCCCCGGTGTCCTGTCCTGTACTGTCTGAACAAATGGACAAATGTTTGAACACCTGTGTGTGTGTGTGTGTGTGTGTAGCTGGGTGTGGTGCAGACAGAGGCGGGGCTGGTGGAGGGGCAGAGTCACAGGATGGGGCTGTTCAGGACTGTCGATGTCTTTAAAGGAATCCCCTTCGCTGACGTCCCTGGAAAGTGGGAGAAACCAAAACCCCATCCTGGATGGAGCGGTAACTCTACCTCAACACACTCTGAAAGGCCCCTAACCTCACCTTGCACCTGGCTGCTCTGACGTCCAGGTGTATTCCAGCACACTGTGGCATCACTGCTGGGTGTGGTTACTGGTGTGACTTCAGCCACTCATAGCAGAATCACCCTTCACATGTATGTCGATGTTACCCCCCGTCTCCTCAGCTGAAGAGCAAACTCAGGACTCAGGACAAGCAAACAGGACCCGTAGAGTAACAACAGCAGGAATTAACCTTTAACTCTTTCACTGAAATTTCCAGATTTTGGCCAGAAGTGATGTGCTTAGCTTAGCTTAGCATAAAGTCAGTAAGCAGGGGACACGGCTAGCGTGGCCCCGTCAGGCTGTAATGTGTTGATGAGTCTGAACTGCAGCTCTGCACAAAACGCACAGACACACTCTGAATGAATTCTGTGTCAAACAAGCTGAATGCTGACGGGATTAAAACTGAACAGAAACAAATTCAAGTGTTTGTTTGTCAGGGATCCTGAAGGCAACTAAATATCGAGATCGCTGCCTGCAGGTGACGCTGCTGCAGACAAAAACCCAGGGCAGCGAGGACTGTCTCTACCTCAACATCTTTGTTCCACAGGGAAGACAATGTTGGTAACACACACACACAAACACACACACACACACACACACTGACGTCAACGTGTTTTGACGTGTTTTTGTCAACAGTGACATTATGGGAAACTTTAATTAATTAATCATTAATCATTAATTAATGATGTTCATATAAGATCTTGACTTGATGAGATAAATTATTGATTGTTGCATTACTCGTATTATTTGTACGCTCCTTCTATCATCCAGTATTTGTCTAAGTTTTCCCATTCACTTCAACTGAGTTTGATGAGAGCAGCTTGTGGTGGACGCAGGAGGACATCAGACCGACTGACTGTCAGTCACGATTCCTGTCTGTCTCTGTCAGTGTCCACTAACCTCCCGGTGATGGTGTACCTGTTTGGGGGGGCCTTCCTGTTGGGGGCGTCCAACGACGTGGCCGTCCTCGGAGACTCACTGTACGACGGGAAGGAGATGGCCGACAGGGGCGACGTCATTGTCGTCACGGTGAACTACAGAGTCGGTACGCTGGGCTTCCTGAGCACCGGAGACCCCCGACTGCCAGGTCTGACCAAAGCATCGTTATTATTGATCTTTTATTGATAGTTTCTCATTGACTGATTGTTTAGTTTAGAACACAACAAACACCCAAGCTGATGGCAAGTCAGGTAACTGAAGAGCAAAACTAGCCGACGCACCTCCACCTGCTGCAACTGCAGACTGTGTTGTTAAGGCTCGGACATCTCGTGTGTTTTGTTGCCTGCTGGTGATTTCCCAGCATGCATGTGTTCAGAGCTGAGGTGTGTCTGCAGTCTTATCAGCGTGTGAGCAGACAGACTGTTAGCTCAGCTGCTGGAGGCTCCTCACATAAGGTCCGTCATGCTCACAGGTTTGTCAGGCAACAGGTTGGAGGTGGCTCAGGTGTGCGCTTTGATTATCTTAGTGTGAGTCAGTTAACACACTGATGGACCTTTTTGCCTTCAGGAACCTTTCTGGGTTTCGATGAACTTTACCTAAAGAACCAGAGTAAAACTTTGGCTCCTGAAGTCGGTCGAGCGTCCAGGAAGTAACAGGGTGGAGTTTTGTGATAATGTTAACACCTTCGTGGGCTGTGAGACACTCAAACACCTGATATGGCCAATGGTTAAAATGCAGTCATGACACAGAGCAGCTGTGGTGGAGCTGAAGCTCAGTGGTGACGATGGACGCCTGGTTCAAAGCATGAGACAGTCTGCAGCCGAGGACTGAAATAAGGCGGCTTTAATGACGACCTGTTTGGTGTTGGACTGTGGGCGGTTGAGCTCGGCCTCCATTCTGTTTGTAAACTTTATGGATGGGATCTGAAGGTGTAGCTGAGGCGTGGAAGGTGGTGGCTGAGGTGCTTTCATCCAGTGAGCACTGGGACAGTCTGTAGCCGAGTGTCAGTGTACAGGGACACGGTGGGTGAGACACTTCAGCTGTGACTCACGTAAAGCTTCTGTTCCCATGTGCGCAGTCAGACACAGGAAACAGCTGACTGTTTTACCTCTCAGGTAACTACGGTCTGTGGGATCAGCACGCTGCCATCTCCTGGGTCTACAGAAACATCAAGGCGTTTGGAGGAAACCCCAGCAACATCACCATCTTTGGCCAATCAGCTGGAGCCGCCAGCGTCAGCTTCCAGGTCAGACGTTAAAAGAGAGAGGGGGGTGATCAACCAACCAGAGACAGGGGACTGCGCCTCCAGCGTGTGTGTGTCTCCCGTCTCCACCTGGTCAGGGTGGAGACGGGAGACACACACACGCTTTGCAGCACTTCAAGAGCACCTACACACACACACACACACATTTTCCAGGTTTTTAGAGTGCAAACTCAGCTGTTAGCAGACTACAGCGCTGACGGAGGCTCCAGCGCTGACGGCCTCCCCTCCCCCTCCCCTCCCACACAGCAGTTCACTGACAGGTAGACTGACTGAAGATCTGAGCTCCTCTGATTGTTTCATGGCTTTCCTGTGAGAAGGTGCTGCTTTGCTGTAATTGAGTATATTCATTGTAAGTGTTGTTATTTTGTATGATTCCTAAGTGTTCGTCAGTTGGGCTTCCATTCACGAGTGGAAGGTGCGGATGGATTCGGTTGGCAGGAGCAATCAGGTAGTGACACACCTGAGTGAATCTCATTGCGTTGATCTTTGTGTTCCTGTCTGTCCCCTCAGATGCTGTCTCCGTACAGTAAAGGGTTATTCCGCAGAGCGATCTCACAGTGTGGGGTGGCCCTCAGTCCCTGGGCTCTGCAGAGGAACCCGATGGCTCTCACCAAGAAGGTCCACAACACGCTGCTGCTCCGCTGACTGCGCATTAAACCAATGTGGATCAAACTGGTTTTCAGCTCCACACTTTTATAAAAGTCCTGTTTTTATTTATGCAGATCGCTCGGAAAGTCGGCTGCTGGAGAAGCGACGAAGACGAGATGATATCGTGTCTGAAGATGAGCGACCCGGTCGGTCTCACCATGGCTGGAAAGATCGATGTGCTCCTTATTCTGGGAAAAGGTCAGAACTGAAACTGAAACTGAAACGCAGCTCTTTACTGCTTTTTGCTTCCACGAGGAGTGAAGGTGCAGCTAACAGGCGTGGACCAGCAGAGAGCAGAATTTAGAAACGGTTTTATTGCTGGAACCGGACATGTTAACCATCAGGGTCTTACGGCTCTAAGAGAGCAACACGTCCACCCCAGAGGTTTGGTCCAGTCCACAGTGAACAGAAAGCTGCACATTCAGTTGTTGATTCTCAGTGGGATCAGCAGGAAAACTTTTATTATTTCGGGGAGAAAACCGATTCAGTGAAGCGCTGAAGTGTATGAGTTTCTAACCGCCACCGCTTTTGAGGCAACAGACCGTCTGTAGCTGCTCACCGTGAAGAACTTCCCGTCGCCTCCATTTAAACCGCCTGGTAACGCTGAGTCAGCAACGCAGACACAAGTCCCGTTAACATGAAAAGGGTTTTAAAAATCAGATGCTGTAGTGCAAACGTAGCTGTAGTGGTGGCAGTACAGATGCAACATCTAAGGCCTCAGCGCTGAACCTGCACAGTCTGTGCACCATCACATGCAAAGTGCTGCGCGAGGACTGGAACAGCAGAACGGCGGCGAGATCAGATCACATCAGCTGTGCAGAAAGAGTTTTTAAGCACTTGGGGAGTTCACTAACATGAACTCTCATGGATTCATGAGGAAAGCTAAGCTAAGGTCTTAGCTCAGTGTCTCTGTCCTCCCTGCAGGCGTGGTCATGGATCTCCTCGAACTCGCTCCAGTGATTGATGGTGATTTTATCCCCGATGAGCCCAGTCAGCTGTTTCACAATGCAGCTCAGTTTGACTACCTGGCCGGGGTCAACAGCATGGATGGGCACATCTTCGCTGGAGTCGACGTCCCTTCCATTAACATGCGAAATGCCACCACCGTGTGAGTACTGAAACACCTGGGAACAAAACCACATGCCAAAACCAGGACTGCTCAGGCCCAGAAACCAGACTCAGAAACCAGACTCATGTCTCAAGGTTCTTAAACTGAGTAAAAAAACGACGCAGAAAATAAGAAAAGAGAGCAACTTTTCAGTCTGTGAATCCTTTGCTAGCATACAAAACTCATGTGGAGTCCCGTAAGGCTCAGTTCTGGGCCCACTGCCTTTCATCATAACCACAAACGTTATGTTTCTGCACTATGCAGACACGACCAGACTCTGCTGATCCTGATGATGTCAGTCTCTTCTGCCCATGTGACATCAGTGAGTGAAACCAGAGACCAGGCGGCCGGGTGTTTTGGCTGCTTGTGGATTTGTAGTTTGTTGTTCATGTTTCTCCTCCTGTGTGCTCCTCAGACAGCAGGTCAGGGGTCTGCTGGCTGGTCTGACCAAAGAGAAGGGGAACGCCGCCATCGACTCGGCCTACAGCGTGTACACGTCTCACTGGGGTTCGGCTCCAGAGCAGGCGGTGGTGAAGAAGACCGTGGCCGACATCGAGACTGACTTCCTGTTCCTGGTTCCCACTCAGATTGCCCTCCAGCTCCACGCCAACAATGCCAGGTCAGCTACGCCCAGCGACCAGGTTCAAAGAAAGGTGTCTTCCATGTTTTAAAACCGTGACCACACCTGAGACGACAGACAGACGAATCCCAAATACACAAACGATATGTTCATGTGAAAATACTCCCTTTATTTATTTGTTCATTATGGTGAATAGTGAGAAAGAGCAGAACAGCTGGACGTGAGATTACAACTTATTTCACTGCTTTCTGATTGGCGAACTGAACCACATGAGTGATGAGACAAACCACACAAGTGACCAGAGTGCACCTCTCTCCTGTTGTTTGTCCCTCAGTGGAGCCCGTACCTACTCTTACCTGTTCAACATGAAGACTCGTATCCCAGGATTCCCCAGCTGGGTGGAGGCGGAGCATGCCGAAGACCTGCAGTATCTGTTTGGTAAACCCTTCTCCATCCCGCTGGTCTACTTCCCGCGGCACCGAGACCTGTCCGAGTACATGATCGCATACTGGACCAACTTCGCCAGGACCGGGTAAACTCCCAGCATGCACTGCAAACACAAATGCCAACACACCAGGAGAAAAGCCATGCTCATGCACTCTGCTTTCTGACAGACCAGGCCAGTAAATACTGATCCTCGCTGGTCTTCACCAGTTCACACATCCAAACTAGATTGCTGATCAGTTTGGCAATGAAATAATGTCTCTGTTTGTCCTCTGTGAGCAGACTGAACTGGTCTGACTTTATCAGCTGTGTTTACGCTGGTTTGAATTGGTTTACAAATTGTACCTACTGTATCGTCTTTATGAGTTGGTTCAGGACTCGTCTGAACAGGTGTGAAATGATTTAAAGTGGCCTGGACAGATGAATGAACTGGTCTGTCTCAAACTGGTTTAAACTGTCACTCTCGTCCTGTCCAGTGATCCCAACGCTGGTCACAGTGGAGTCCCAGTTCCCTGGCCCCCCTTCACCAAACACCACCAACCCTACCTGACCATCAACAACAAGATCACCAAGTCCTCCGTCAGGTGCTACACTCTACTGCAGTCTACTGCAGTCTACTGTGGTCTGGTACTCTGCTCTCTGTTCCGCAGTACTTTACTGTGTTTCACTCCACAGTTGTGTATTCTCCTTGAGTATTTTCTGCTGTCTTCTACTGCACTCTACTGTATTGTCTCTTGTGTTATTTCTTGTGTATTTGTCAGTGCTGCTGTGTTTTACTGAAATGGATGGATGACGGATGAGGCGGAGACAGACGACCTGTCTGAGGACGGACGGCTTTCATTTTGGTTCTAACTGGTGTGTCGTCTCTTCAGATACGACCTGAGATCAGACTACGTGGTCTACTGGACCCAAACCTACAGCAGGCTGCCGTCAGTCCGGGCGGAGGACAAAACGGAGGGATGAAGAGAAGAGAAGGAAAACCGATCCAAGCGTTCCAGCTGTGCTTTTCATTTCATTTTGAACGCTGATAACAAACGACTGTAATGATTTCTAGATGCATTAATGCAGACTGAGGATGGATTACAGGAAATAAAACCAGATTACACACAAAATACTGAACATGTTGGTGCTGACCTGAGCCTAAAGCTGATTAAAAGCTGATGTCTACACTCTGCACCTTTCATTTCTTATCGATGTCACCGTCGTCAGGCCAAAATCAGTCAATAAACTGGTCAGTGAGAAAATGATCAATCTCTGACTGAAAGCAATGGAGTGTATTTACATGCTGTATTGAACGATACTGACTGAAACGTCTTTCAAGAATTTCCCTCCAGGGATTAATAAAGGAATTCTGATTCTGAATGCTTTTTATTTCAAAAAAGGGATGATAACTGCTTCATTTCTCTTTGCTCCAAGAGACAGAAACTCATTTCAGTATAAATGTGAGTAGATTTCTAAAATATTCTCATACACACACATAATCTGTGAAAAAACCCCATCAAATAAGCCACTGCTAACAGAATGAGTACTGAGTACTACTTGTGAAATACATTTGCTGTTAATACTTCAGTACTTTTACTCAACCTCAGTGAAGTTTTAAATGCAAGAGTTCCACACTACAATCAAACTAAAGTGCAAACAGGCTCCACAGCTTGTAATGGTGTACTTTTACTGCGTGGTACTATTGGATGTGAGGACTCCCAGCCTCCTACATGGCCACCAGGGGGGCTCACAGCCCAGCACGCCGAACAGGAACGGGTTCTGAGGGCAAAACCAAGTGAAAAACTAACAAAAAAAGCGGAAGGTGAAGTAACCACAGAGCAGAAAGGAAGACTAATTTAAAAGTCTTAAAGTGTGACACGGAGGAAGACGAGGAGGAGGAGGCTCGCATTCACACGGCCAGTTTGTCGCAACCGAGCGTCAAGGCAGGAAACACAGATGACACATTCAACGTCTGTCTGCATCACTGACACCACAGACAGAACGACGGAGAGGAAGGAGGAGGTGAACCACGGCTGGAGGAGCACTGGATTAACACAACAAGGACCCAAGACGAGAAAGAAGGATGTCAGACCAAAGGAGGTGAAAAGAGATAATAGAGAAGCTTAGGAGAACAGGAAAAACAAAAAGAGTCAAAAGCAGCACAGAGGAAAAAGAAAGGAGGTGAAGCAAAAGCACAGAGGAGGTGGAGCAGGCGAGAAGGAAGGAGTAAAAAAGAGAAGAGTGGACAACAGAGCGAGAGGACACAGGACACAGGACTGAGACTTTAAGTAAAGAGGAAGCACAAAGTCAGAGAGGAGGGAGGGGGAGGGGGTGAGGAGCTGAAGGAGAGAAGACGAGGAGGCAAAGGAGCAGGAAGACATCGAGAAAAGTGGAGCACAAAGAGGAGCGGAGGACGAAGAGGTGAGGAAAGGAGGAGGAGGAGGCCCCGCAGTGTCATCATGGAGGAAGACATCAGGAAACAGGGGATGCTCTACCTGCAGCAGCAGAGGTTTGGAAAGGTACAGACAGCAGCACGGACACAGACACACGACAGACACCCAGCTAACGCTAATGCTAACACAACACTGTCAGCAACAACAGGATCACAGCCAGTAAGATCAGTATTCAGATCTTTACTTAAAAGTACTCTGCAGTACACTACGACATTACTGCTGCATTCAAATGTGTCTGCATGTTCAGCTAAACTTCTGCAAGGCCACCACCTATCTCCAGACAGGTTAATGAGCTCACAGCCTGAGGTGACCAGCGACTAATGCTGGACAACCAAAGTCGAGGAGTAAAAAGTACAATATTTACCACTAAGATGTGGTGGACTTCAAGTATAAAGGTGCATAAAACAGAAATACTCAAGTACAAGAACAAGAGTTGTCTCTAAGTGCAGATGTACTTGGGTACATTTCATAGCTGCTGCATTCGAGGATCTTTGTGGGTCAATGTGAGGTAAACTTCATCTGCACAAACCAACTCCGCGTACAGAGACACAGTCTGAACCCACACAGACCCTGTGTGGGTTCAGACTGTGCACTACAAGTACACTACGAGTACACCGAAAAGCAAGTCGAGGGTTTGTGCAAGTACCTCAGATCTTCAGTTCATGTTCCAGACTGTGCTGCGTTCAGGTGATCAGGCTGAGTGTGTCTCTCTGCTTGTAGAAGTGGAAGCGAGTGTGGTGTGTCCTGTACAGAGAAAGCTCCTGTTCCATCTCCAGGCTGGAGTTCTTCGAGTGTAAAGATGGAGGAAGTGTGGAGAAGTTCGACAAAAGTCTGCGCAAGCAGCTCGAACATAAGAAGGTAGACTCCGCTCGATACCACCGACGTACTTCATTCTGTTCAGCTGTACTCGACTTTACTGTAGTTGTGTACTGCAGTATCCTCTGTATCATCATTTACATGGTGGAAGTCTGTTTGTGTCACCCAGGTGATCCGTCTGGCCGACTGCATCCGCGTGACGGAGGTGGAGATGGACGGTTGTCCCAGGGACACCGGACCCTTCCTGATCGAGACCACGGAGAAGATCTACGTGTTCGCGGCAGACAGACAACAGCTGGACGACTGGACACACAAACTGTGTGAGATCGCTTTCCCTGTAGGCACACACACGCACGCACACATGCACACACACGCGCACACACACACACACACACACACACACACACACACACATACACACACACACACACACACACACACACACATACACACACACACACACACACACTCACACGCTCGCCCACACATACACGCACACACTGTCTGTGTAGCCGGATGGGGAAAGCTAACATTAACTATTAGCTAATGCTAACAGCATGCTAATTGGTTGACATATCTGGAAAATAACACAACATACCTCGAATTAGAAAACATTATGCTAATAACTTTTGACTATACATACAAAGACACAAATCCCTTCATCGACAAAGATTTGTCTTTGGTCTTGTAACTTTTGAAAGTTAAGCTACCTTGAGATTCTGCAGCAACTTCCTGTTTACACAGATGGCAGCTCTTGATTGGACAGTTTGAAACCAGTGAGTAGTGGACAAAGAAACTAAGAGAAGACCTCCCACTCTCAGAACTTCCTGTTAGAACTTTCATGGCGTTTTGTGCTAATTATGTTTTTGGCACAAGTGGTGGTTACATTAGATTAGATTTTTGTGGCTTTTTTGTTTTGAATACCTAAATAAAAATAAAAATAAAAATATATGTATAAAAAAATATATATAAAAATATATGGAGTAATCAGATGTTCAGTAATCTGAACATCAGCAACAGGATCCGCCATTTTGGTTTCACCCATCATCATCTACGTTAGTGTTTTGTTGGAACCAGGCTTCTGATGGCTGCTTGTTGACGGCTACCTTGCGAGTGCCCCCAGGTGAGCTGTAGCCAATTTCAGTCCAATGGAATCACGAGGTTGTGGACAGACTGCCCTTCAAAAGGCTGTGGAAGTGGACTGTGTGTCCCCCTGTAGCTTCCTGTGGCTTGTCTTCCTGTCTGTCACACCAACATTTCCATCAGTTGCTGGATGAAAACTGAAAGAATTAAAGATACAGTTCAGAGACTGAACCCTGTACAAAACGTTAAAGAAGATGTTCAGATTACTCCTTATTAACTAAAATATTTTTCACTTGCTGTTCAGGTTGTTTTGGATTTTAAATGCTTGTGTGCTGGCAAATGAAGCTGTGTGGATGTATTTTTCTCATTTTATTGGTTTTTATGTTGGAAGACATCATTTTTCTCAGTGTTCCTTGTCAGATGCTGTAGTTAAAGGGACAGTTCATCCCAAAATGAAAACTACCTCTGTGTCCTCCTCCCTGTGGTTCTGTTCATCCATCCTGACGGCTCTGATGCCGCAGAGTTTTGCAGATATGCTGTAGAAACGTCTGCTTTCTTTTCTGACACTTGACAGCAACGACTCTTTCCAGAAATCAGGACCCGGTTGCTCCAGATAATCCACATACCTTGTTGTGAGCAGTTCCACGTCGGAACTCTTTTCTTTACATACACCTGCTGATGCACCAGAGGCTCAGGATCCCGACAGGGCGGGACGTAAACATTAAAGATGTCCTCCTCAGCTGAGCTCTAATGTTAGTTAGCCGAGTTAGCTCAGTCAGTTAGCCTCTTGTCTGTGAGCAGATGCGTGCTGTGACAGGGTGTACACACAACAAAACTCTTTAATGCAGGAGCTTCTACAACGTAAATTCTGAGCGGCGGCGAGCTCCCCTCAGCTCCTCAGAAGGACGCCACAAACACAAAGTCGTGTCTCCGTGCAAACATTTAGGGGGTTCACATGTTGGACTGACAGCTGACTGACAGAAGTCATGTTCCTGCCACATGCTGCTCCGTGACAGCCGACTGAACTGAACCGCTTTCTCGTTATCCTGTTCGTCTCCGGTGGTTAAATAAAGCTGGTTGTTATGGAAACGATGTTGATCCTGCCGTTGGTGTCAGTACACCACTGACACCAACTGCTCACTGACTGGGAGTCCAGTCAGTGAGCTGTGGTTCGTGATCATGTTGGAGCTTCACAAAGTGTTTCACAAACAAATTTAAAATGAAAAACTGCGGTCAGGTAAACTGGTTGCTCTGTTTCCCACTGCTTTCATGCTAAATATTGGCTGTGTGATAATAAATAGCAGGATGATGACAGACAGCTGACAGTCCTGAGTCACAGCTCCACTTCCTCTTTCTCGCTGTGTGACAGGAAACACACAGTCTACATACAAACAGCCAATCAGGTACGAAGTGCGCCTGATCGGCTCAGACTGACCCCCAGAGGGGACCACGTGAACCTCAGCTCGGACCAAATTCCAGCTTGTGTTGTTTGTCCAAACTTCACCATAGCCTGTATAATTAAAAGTGGGCGGAGCCACCGTGATGTCACCGATAGCCTTCTGAAGAAACATCAGCAGCTCCGGCCGCCATCTTGGCTCTGTGAGACCATGCGGTCTGATTACCAAAACTGTCCAATCACTGAGTTTTGTGTCCGTCATGTGACTTCACGTTTCCAGTCAGGCTGAAGGAAACCTGAATGACCTGAAACTCTGTCTGTACTTGTCTGTGTGTAGATGAGCTGGACGGAGCCCAGCGCGAAGAGAGGCAGCCTGCAGAGAGGAAACAAGGTGGATGAAGACGAAGGGATGGAGGACAACTCGCTGTACGGCGGCAGAGAGACAGGTACGCCTGTCTGTCTGCTTGAGCCACATTCAGCCATGTTTAGTGACTCTCCCTGAAGCTAAAAAGATTCAAATGATTGTGAATATTTTCCCCTGCTCGTTACAAGTTTCTGCATCAGTTCTCACTCTGACCTTCAGGCTCGACTTCCTGTCACACCTCCAACCAAACCTCACTTCCCCTCTCGCTCTTTGCCCATCTTGGCTAAATTTAGCATCCTGCAGCCAAAATGATGCATCTGCCTGCTGCAACACACACACACACACACACACACACACTCACACACACACACACACACACACACATACACACTCACTCAAAGTACACAGCTTCATGTGGTAATAGTACAGCAGTACTGCAGTATCTCATCTCAGAGTGACTGAGTGATGCAGAGGAAAACTTAGTGTTGTTTCACACATTGAAGTTTTGCGACTGAAGTGCAGAGATCAAACTGCTGTACTGCGTCTGTACTGCGTCTGTACTGCGTCTGTACTGCATACTTGGCAGAGTGGAAAACTCGTATCTGCAGGTGTCAACTTAAACGACTCACAGACTTTCTACTGATGTCTTGTATTTGTGCACACACACACTCAGGGTTGCAGTGTGTGTTGTTGCTTAGTGGAAACTTGTGTGTGTGAGTTCCTGCTGCGGTGTGTGTGAGACCAGCGGCTGCAAGACAACTTCAGCTTTTATCTTGACAGGACAAACTTCCTGTTTCTCCACAGGAAGTTGAAGCCAACATCATCGATTGAATTTTGATGTTTTCTTTCTGTTTGTTTGTTACTTTGTGTTCATCTGCTGGTGATGGTGACATAATGAGGTCAATCAGAGCTACTACACAGGAGTACACAGGAGTACACAGGAGTACACAGGAGTACACAGGCCCTCACACACAGTACAGTCAGACCTCAGCCACGGGTCTTCATGTGCCCACCATCAGGGGCTAAAAAGCTTTCAGACGTCATCGCAGTTTTACTTTTTATGATTCATTTCTTATTTCCCGTCCTTTCAACAGACGTTGAACATTCAGATGCCTTCATCAGTAAGGAATGTGGAACAACAATTTTAAACAAAAACACAAACCAGATCTATGAGGCGTTTAGGGACCAGAGGAACTTTCTCTCGGGCCCGAGCTGCGGAGCTGTGAGCGAGCAGCGATTGGCTGAACACGAGTCAACGCAGCTCGCGTGAAATGTTAGCCGGCAGCTGGAACGCGCAGACAAACGTACGTCACGTTGTTGTGTATGTAGATGCACGAGTGATGTTGCTATGGCAACCATTGGCTGGCTTACACCACATCCGTGTTCCTATTGGCTTTGCGAAGAGAAAAAAAACGGCCCCGGTTGCCGCAGAACCGTTTGATTCGAAAACTCCTGAAGTCAGCGCGCAGCAGCAAGTGGATACACTGAGACACAGATATAAATAGTACTACAGGTTTGCAGTACCACAGTAGTAACATTTTGTTTGATTGAGGTCATGATGTCAAGCAGCTACTGTTTCCCCACATCCTCACACACCTGCAGCAAACACACCTGTGTGTGTGTGTGGTTTCCTCTGTGTCAGATAACATGTAAACTGCTGTCGTCACCAAAGGCGTGATGACACGTTAACATCATGTGACACACTGAGCCTCTCTGCTGTCTGCCGTCCTGTAAAACTCAGCGCTCAGCGTCACAAATAAAACAACCAGCACCTGAAGTGCTCACGTCTCACGTTCACACCAAACACGGACTCATCCCAATCAGCAACGGGACTCACAGGAAGTGCAGCTTCGTCTTTTAGCAATCAAGGTGCTAAAAGAAGGAAGACGATCATCGATAATCAAGTGATTAGCTGACACATCGGTTCACCTCAAGGCATCATCCTGACATGTTGGTGAATGTGTGTGTGTCAGTGCGTGACTTCAGGGTGTGTGTTCGGAGGACGGAGGCGTCCGATCGCTGCAGGCTGAAAGGAGACGGCGTCTTGAGAGCAGACGTAGACGCTCTCCACCTGATCGATAAGGCTGGAGACATAGTGTTCACCTGGCCATACAGATACCTGCGCCGCTTTGGACGAGACAAGGTGGCACACACACACACACACCCACACACACACACACTGAGTCTGCTTCAATCCTGACTCTGATGTTTGTCCTCTCCTTCAGTCCACGTTCTCCTTCGAGGCCGGGCGGAGGTGCGACTCCGGCGAGGGAAGTTTTGAGTTTGACACCAAACAAGGGAACTTCCTGTTTCAGGCTGTGGAAGCTGCCATCAGCCTGCATCGGGTCGCCCTCCCTCACAGACAGACCTCTGGGGGGAGCCAGGTGAGTCCAGAGACGTCCCAGGACCTGAACCTGCCGCCGCTGCCCCACAACCCACCGCTGATCCAGAACAGGATGCCTCCACTGCCTCAGCCAAGGAACCAGGTCCCACAACCCCCTGCTGCTCAGGTCGGTCACATCACATCAGCTCTGCATGGTCTCACAGTAAAGCTTTGACTGCCAAAATAAAGTCGAGACTTTACAAAGCCAGTGTTTTCAGAATAAAATCTTCATTTTAGAAAAACGTGGGGATTATCAGAATAAACCAATGGAGAGATTTCACCAACCTGGTTCTTAATTCTGGTGGTTTCCTGTTCCTTACTACACCACACACATGACTTCTGACTTCTCCCTGAACTAAAACTCATCTGCATCTTCAAATTAAGTAAAAATCTGAAACTACACACTAACAAGAGAAATCAAAGGAAAAGTGAGCTTCAGTTTTCTCTCCAGGTTAAAACATCTGGATGTGTTCTGTCTGCAGGCAGCTGACGGCGTCTACAGCATGGTGACTGATGCTGCAAATCTTCAGAAGATTCATCACAAGGACAAGGAGAGCTCCACCGCTTCCCAACATCAGCATCATCGCCCCCTGCTGGTAGGAAACCGCAAAGCACAGAGCGACTGAACAGCAGCGTAACAGCTGATTCACACACCACTGCTTTCACGTTGACGGCAATCTGACAGAAAGTCAGGAAAATAAAGTGAAAGTGAGGTGTAGGTTCAGGAGCAGGACAAACTGAGGTGGACAGACTGGACGGTCCTGAGGCGAGACAGGCCCAGAACTGACCTCAAAGAGTCACCCTAATATTACATCAGATCTCATGCTCTGACTCAGACCAGCGCCGAGTGAGACTGTGTGACTTCCTGTCTGTGGCTCACTGGTTCCTGCTGAAGGTGTAAATCTTGAGTTTCATGTTTAAAAAGGTTCAGTCAGGAGGAAACAGGAGGAAACAGTCCGTGTGCAGGGACTACTTTCAGTGGTGGATGAATCCACATTCGGTGCTCCAGTGAGTGTTTGTGGCAGCAGGATGTGTGTGCGGGTCAAGTCAAAAACCACCACAGAGTGTGTGTTCGTGCTGATGTTGTCACAGCGCAGCAGCAGTTCTGTTTACATGACATTTTCAAACAGATCTTAAGGAAATTTTTGAAATGTCGCAACAATGAAAATGTGAATTACGTGTGTTTCCATCAGCTCGTTTGGAGCAAATAAACTGAGCTGCACAAAGCGTAGTTTCAGCAGCAGGTGGCAGTACAGGCTACAGGCTGAGTATCGCATGGCTCTGATGAACAGAGAGGAAGAAGCAGAGGTTATGAACCAGAAACAAATCAGTTGTTTTCTAATAAACCTCAAAGATGAAGAGACAAAACCGTCTGCTGTGACCTGAGACGTCTTCAGGAAGTTTGTCACACAGTATGGAAACGACGTCTTCTTCTTCTTTTTCTGCTTCTTTCACTTCATCTTCTCCTTCTTCATTTCCTGGAGAAACAGCCGATCAGTCGTGTCAGTTTAATGTTTGCTACATCAGAACCTCGATTTTCAGCGTTTCCATCAATGTTTTTGAACGAAACTCCTCACAATGTGCGTACAAACACTCAAATGTGTGTATTTTTGAACAACAGAGGAAGAAGACACGTGAGGTTGTGACACACACACAGCACTTAGTCAGGACCTTCACTCACTGCTGCTGGGAGTCTGTTAAACAGCTCCATCTGCTGGACAGCTTTAGTCATGACACTCAGTGCTGAACGCCGATACATGACCCGAAGTGAGACAGACTTTGATTGATATGAATATGAAGACTAAATATTGATCTCTGAGTGGTTCTCCCTTTGTCCCCTGTTCTGTCCTCAGTCTCGTCTGGAGCCTCCCGTCGACAAAACGCTGACTGCAGTGAAGAGTTTGACTCTGGATCCTTGTGGCGTCCCCCGTAAGAACCAGGTCAAGATGATCTCCAGCTGCCCTCTGCCTCACGCCGGCCCTGAGCCAGGCCCCCATGTGGCCTCTGGTCCCAGCTCCACCGCCAAACTGAGCTCCAGCCCCAGTCCGGATCAGACGTACTCCCAGATCACCTTGCCGACCGCCGCAGATCGAGGCACCAAGAGGGAGAAGAGGGGTGGCAGCATGGCCCCCCCTCTCCTCCACCAGGAGCCAGAGTACTCCCTCCCCTTCGACACCATCGCTTCCAAAGTCATGGCCAACATCCTGAGCTCCCATGAGGCTCAAAGCACTGAGTCTGGTGCTGACCCGCTGTACGACAGCATCGACGAGATGAAGATCAGAAACATCTTTTTGAGCAAAGCCGACGAGGTCGGGCCAACATACAGGAAGGTGGAGCACATCTACGACGAGCCTGAAGGCTGCGCGGCTGCCGCCACCGCCGCCGCACAGACACCTCCCACCTCCGTGTACGACGACCCTGAGGAGATGAGAGGAGACGCCTGGAGGATTATGGGTACAGCTGCTGACCCCAAAGGTCATGAGTATCCATACAACCCCCGGGTGGACGACTACGCTGTGCCCAAACGAACCCAGAGGGCGTTTCCTGTTGCACAAAACACCAGCAGAGAAGAAGACGGAGAAGAGGAGCCGCAGGAGGAGGAGGAGGAGGAGGAGGAGGAGGAGCAGACGGAGAAGCAGCAGGACTCACCTTACAACAACGTGATGGTGAAGATGATGTAGACGAGGCAGGAAGCATCAACATGATCAATGAGTCCGATGCTGAAACAGTAATCACAGATCAAAGTTTGCACACTGAAACTCGTCTGCTCGGCTTGCTGACTTGTTCTTAAAGCTAAAGCTCTGAAAACAAGAGCTGCTACCATCAGTTATGCTCATCATCAGTTAATCAATTAGTCTGCGGGATGTGAAAGAAATCACAATCGAATCAAATATTTATTTTCTCTTTCACAACATCCGCGTTTGTTTCGTTTGTCTCCTGACTGTCTTACTCAAATACTTTATGAGCACCAAGTAAACGTTCACACACGACCGAGCGTCTTTAAATGCACCACAGGGACAGTTTGGGGTTTTATTTATATGTTTATGACATATGATGATGTTTGATTTGGTGATATTTCATGCATCTGGCCTCAGAACTGTTCCAGCAGAGGGCAGCACAGCTCACAACATCTGTGTATTATTAATAAGGAGATCAGCAAAATCATCTGACTTTTAACTGTGATCATCATCTTCATCTTCGTCTTCATCAGAAGGAGCTTGTCATCTCTTCTTGTTCTTCATTTCTTTGGTTTGTCTGAGGCTCAAACTTTAATGTTTGAGAATAATTTGAGAACTAAATTAAATGTTCTTCAACTCAAACGTGGCACATGTTTATCCACTGAGCGTGAGCACGTTTTCTGAACGAACAGCCCCTGAATCTGAAATACATGTGGGTTGGATATTAAGAGGAGAGCTCTGATTGGCTGATGAGGCCTGCTGTTTCCATGTTGAATGGTATTAAATGAGCTTTTCTCTCATTTGGTTTGTGTGTCAGAGGTGTTATTGTTAAACTTTATCAAAGGAAGTGAACAGAACCACCGTGACGTCGCCCACTGGTCTGTGGACCGGTTTTGAAGTCTGGCATTACTGCCGTTGCCATCTTTGTTTTTGGAGCCAGAAGTGACAATACGGACAAGCGGATGAAGCTGGTGGAGGACATCCTGACTGGATCTGAACTCGAGGACACCTGCTTTGTGCTCTGTTTGACTCTAAATGGGGACATCATTTACAACATGAACATCATGCTGTAGTGAAGAAGAACTGAAACCAGCGACTGAGACCATAAACTCATCAGAAAACTGTTTACTGAGGTCACACATCAACTGAGAAGTCGGCTCAATCTCTCATAAGATACATACAATCAGACTTCTGATTGACACCGGCGGAGTCGCCCCCTGCTGGACATCAGAAAGAATGCAGGTTTCCAACTTAATTATTTTCTCACTGAATTTGACAAGTTTCAATTTTCTTTTAGTTATTAAAAAACAAGACGGAAATAAGCTCCTCTTAATATTCCTCAGTAAACATGAAAACATCCTGCTCAGCATTTCCAGACGCTAAAAATCCAGACTTATCGAATTACAAAGACGACTATTGTGCTGTTGTGTTAGGCAGAGCGCAGGAAACACTATGAACAACATGTGAAACAGTCTGAACCTGAGGCTGGCACACCACATGAGCAGATCCAAGGTCAGTTTCCATAACGCATTATTAACATGAGTGCAGTGAATAAAAACAATTAGCCCTAAACCATTTCACTCAAACGCATCAGCTGGGTGTCAAAACGATTATCCATCCAGAGGTTGTAATGATTATTGTTTGTCCATCACATCAAAACCCCAGAAACCCTGATGCTGCCGATCAGTCACATCTCATTACAAACACTGGAGAAGCCGCTGCAAGCCGCTCATCAGTGGAGTCTGAATCCAGCGCAAGAACGGCAGAACCTGACACCAGCAGCAAGAACTGTTTCAGTGTTGGAGCCGCGCTGTTGTCCCAGATGGTTTAACAGTAAGTTGGCATAAAGAAGCTCAGAAAAACCTGACAGTAGGAGGTCGACGGCATGTTTAATTTAAGACCATCTAACTGTGTGTGCGTTAATGGGTGACTCGGGGCTTTCCCTTCAGCATGGAAACAGCATAATTAAACGGACGCAAGCAGACAGTCATAATTAAACAGGCGTGTGTGTCACAGTTGAGAGGTTCGGAGAGGACACGAAGAAGAAGAAGAAGAAGAAGAATCACTTTATTGACACACACACACTGTATTCGTCTTCTGCATTTGACCCATCCTTAGTTGAACACACACATGCAGTGAAACACACACAGGAGCAGTGGGCAGCATCAAGCGCCCGGGGAGCATATTGGGGGGTTAAGTGCCTTGCTCAAGGGCACATCAGCCGGCTAATGGAGGGGGGGAGCATTTTTCACATTAATCACTCCACCACACCCACGTTTTCCCTGCCCGTCCGGTGGGGGAATCGAACCGGTGACCCTCCGATCGCAAGCCGCTTCTCCACCCTCTCGGCCACGACTGCCCCCAAAGAGACCGAGAGTCCAGCACAGCTGCAGATCACTTCAGAGGAGCTGCAGTCGGAGGCGAGTGGATCATCACACCCAGAAAACAGCTTTCACACACGCTGCCTTCTCGTTTATCTGAACGGAGTTCAGTCAGACTCAGTTTTTGCTTCATCGCAATGTGATGTCATCCAGACCAATCGCATACCTCCAACACATGAGAAGCACAAACGGTCCGAACCGCTGGCTGGCGTCCATGTTTGTTTCGGTACCAGAGCATGTGACGGTTGTGTTGTCTGGTGCAAGAGGCCGGAGACAATCTGTGTGCTGGTTTGACCCTGAACAGCCCGCGAACTCTGAACTCGTCCAAACTAAACTGCGTTCTCTACACTGAAGCTCTGCTACAAGCTGCTCTGGTAGCTTCAGGCTGCAGAAGGACTGTAATACTGTCCAACACACACACACACACACACACACAGTGATGCTCTTTTTGTTTCCAGCTGAGTGTTTTGTAAGGCGCACAGTGAGATGCATGCTGGGATGCCTTTGGAGCCTGCCCCCCGAGGGCAGCAGTGTCACTGTGTGTGTGTGTGTGTGTGTGTGTGTGTGTGTGTTAACTCACTGGCCTGGAAGCTGAAGGAAACCCTCTCTTCATGATGCTGAACACCAGAGAATAAAACACTGAGGTCATACGTGTCCTACTTCCTGTTCACAGCTGAGCTCAGAGCTCCTCTGCAGACAGACTGTCCACTCCCTGTTGATCCCAGAGTACCGAAACTGGCTGCAGTTCACCTGGAGGCACTCATGAGGTCTTCCTCAATGAACGGCAGTGAATGAAGAGACTAAAATAATTATTTACACCTATTTAAAAAATGCCCAATTTCTACTTCAGATTTTACAAATATAGTATTGATTACATATCAGAGTTGAAAAGAAAAAACTGATGTCTGTTTGTTTTTCTTACAGAGCAGATGGTTTTGCCCATGAAGTGCTGGCATTGTGCTAACGTCTGCTAACATCTGCTGACTGGTCGGTCAGCGGTGGGTTTGCTTTAGAGCTGACAGCAACATAGCAACAACTGATGTGACATTAGAGTTTTGTTATTGTTCCAAAATTTCAAACTGAATAAAAACGCTGAATTTATCAGCTAAGTTCCCCAAACGTCAAACTTGCTATCAGCTGCTAACAAAGCCTGAAGCTCTCTAACTGGACAATTTTTTTAAACCTGATTCAGCGGCAGGTTGATTCAGTTGAGCTGAAGGACAGTGCTGAGTGAAACCTGATCTGGATCAGATCTGGATCCTGGCCTGATGTAAACACACCTGTTCAGGGTTTAACTCAGACCTCTGATAGGACATCACTGCGTGTGTGTTAATTATAAAACATAACTGGTGAGCAGAGGGGATCGGGAAATCCAGAATGGAGATGCCTGTTTCCATGGCAACCACAGTAAGGATCTGGTGCTGCGCCCATGTTACTGTGGGAACCATACATGCTGGTGGACGTGGTGATGAACCCAATTTAAACACACAGACAATCAGAGAGGGAGAAGCAGGCTGTGTGGTGGATTTATTTCTTCTTCTGCTGTTTGTGTTTGCATATTTGTAGATCGTTTGTTGATTATTTTGTGTTTGTAAAACAGAACACAGCGTAATAAACGTGATAAACCTAAATTACGTTTTGTGTTGAGTCTGATGTGAAGAAGAACTGAACTCAAACAGGAAGAGGAAAGACTGAAGCTTTGTGACGCTCGTGAGACTGAAAATGATTTGAGAGTGAATGTCCTCCATCAGTCCTGCCTTCCCCTGCAAAGGTCCAGTCCCATGACAAACGTCCTCAGCTGGCGTTGTGGGCTAACAGACCTGATGGTGGCGCTACAGCAGCCATCTGGGTTTAAGTTTAAAACCTTGAAAATTCTCATGAAATTAACCAAATGTGCATAAAACTTCCACCGAAACGTCTGCGCAGCTGAGCAGAAACGTCCAGATGTTTTCAGCTGTCAGGAATTACAAAGCCCATCACTCTGTTGTCTCGAAAACGGTCAAACTGATCAGACGTCCTCCGTGTCCTACAGTTTTCGGACTGCGTCCACAAAGCATCCAGACAATCAAAAAGTGACCAACAGTGCATCAAAACGTTTGGCTGTAAACTGAAAATAAACCTGCAATCTTCACGAAAAGACAATAAAACATTTTGTCAAAGTCAAAGTAGATGAAAGTTGAAAAATTTGATCCCAACAAATTCATTTTTCCAATAATTTGAGTTCTACTTTCAGGTACAGCATCAGTTTCCATGGAAACATCAGCGTGGAGCCATCAGTAAAGAAATGACACGTGTCTGAAATCCTCTGATTCTGCTGACTGTCGAGGCGTGAAGGCTTCACAGGAAGTCCAACAGGATCAGGACTTCCTGCCGTCTGAGTCTGTGGGTTTGAGCTCTTTGACTGATGCACGCTGAACAGCGAAGCCTCGTCTGTCAGTGAGGTGTGGACGTCCTGCTCTGATGTTTTAGATGTTCTCCTCTTCCAACACACCTGACTCAGATGATCAGACCAGACCCGCCTGAGAACGAGCACTTCATGACAATCAGGGAACCAGAATTGCTGGTGACCTTTGTGTGGAGAATAAAATGTAGAAGAAGAGAGGATCCATGTGGGACTTGAGCCCAGGACCTCTCACACCCACAGGAAGCCCTGGTGGTCTGTCGTCCTCAGCGCTGAAGAAGGTCAAACCTGTTTGCTGTGTTTCATTTGGCTGAGGGATCTGCACCTGCAGCTGACTGAACAGCCAACAGGTAAGTTCAGGTGAGCTGAGCTGGCTGGTTTGCTTAAAGCCAGCTGAGACCGGATTCTCGGTTCTGCTCCACACTCTCAGACATCGCTTTAGAGTCAGCTGCTCGGTGCTGTAAAAAGCCCTTCATTCTTCATTGCACTGAAAGACCTTAGTGCATATTGCATTGTGGGTAATTTTGATCAGACGGGAATATTTTGCAGTTTAGTTTAGCTGAATGTTTAATAGGTTTTAACTAACTGCGGTCCTGGATTTTAGTTCTGCTTCATAAGAACATGAATGTGTGCAGGCTGACATCAGCACTTAAATTCTAAACATGACGGAGTCACAAACGTGACGTTCACAGCGTGCAGGTGTTTTCGTGAGCGCGCGGGTACGAGCACGTGCCTGTTGACACCAGACTGAGGCTCAGGTCCCGCGCGCCAGCGGCCGCGCGCCTGCTCTCCTCCGTCTGAGCGCGGGAGCGAGCCTCAGGATCCAAGGACGGACCGCGGGTTCGCGAGCGTCAGGTCATTTGGAAGTCCGCGAGCATCAACCGACACACGGGCCACCGACTGACGGTCAACCTGTGAAACACAAAGTGCAGCAGAAGTGACCGCCGCTCCTGCTGCTCCTGTTGAGCGGAGCGACGCGGTGAGGCGGTGAATCAACAGGACGAGGCGGCTTCCCTTCAAACTGTCACTGGAAAACAACGTTTAGTCCATCAGAGAAACCAGGACTGAACCCGGCGTCGGCGGAGGTTTTCTCCGGTTCGCCATCCGCACCTCGCACCTTTAACCTGAAAGACCCGAGTCACCGACCGAACCGGAGGACAGCACGCTGACTGTACCGGGCAGAGCGGCTGGGGCTACTGGCAGGGATCACCGTGATTTAAATAAATCTCAGACGGTGAAATCAACAGGAGACCGACTGGACGACGCACCTCTGTGACGGAATCCGAGCCGAACCTGCGGCAGAACCGGAACGAGCCGGAACAGTAAGTCTGATCTGTATTCATCTGGATTTGATCAGTTTTCCTCTCGCTTCTTCTTCTCTTTGTGACATTCAGTTCACATCAGTCATTTTCTGTCCGTCGTCTTCACCGCCGACGTGCTCGTCGTCACGTGAGGAGCACAAACACAAACACAAACACAAACACAAAACATCCTCCTCTGCATCGCTTCCTCCTCTTTTCCTGTCAGTTACTCTCATTCCAGCCTTTCTCTGTTTCGTTTTCACGTGAACATTCAGATGAAGTCTTCATCATCAGGAGACGTGAACACGAAACGCTTTCACGCGTCTCACGCGTCTCACGCTGTGGACGCCTGAGGAATAAAGTCAGTTTATTTTCTCAGTTTAGAGAATAAACTTTGTTAAAGACCCAATCCGTAGTGCCACACCCACCAATCCAACCGCCAGGATTGGCTGCTCCCAAAGTGACTGACAGGTGTGCATTCGTTTCCTTCCTGTTTTTTGGGTGGTTTGCTGCTCGCTGAGTGACAGCCAGCGAGTCCAGCATGGAGGAAGTTATGGTGTCACTCAGGTGTAGCTCCTTAAATCCATCAAATCAGTGCTGTGGAGCCTCATCAGCGCCACATCTGGTGGATCCTCCGACTTGTGCAGACAAACTCGTCTTTGTTCATCCAGATTTACAAGTCAAACTGAATTGCTACCCATCATGCACTGCACTCAATAAATATGACGCTTGAAATTCTTCACCTCGTCCCTCTGGCACACCTGGACGCCCCCTGGTGGCTGGCTGCGGTACAGCTTATAAGCCCCTCCCCCTCCATGTTAGCAGGAGGGACATGAGCCAAACTGAAAACTATTTGATGCTATAAAAAGGGGCTACTCCTGATGGAAGTGGAGACTCGGCGGCCATCTTAAATGTATCAGTGGTGGAGACTTATGGTCCTGTCAGCTATGTGCCCTCGGGTGCCAGGAGCCAAACCGATAAGAAAACCACGCTGGTCCTGCATGGACGGCCTCACGCAGGTCGGATGCCGCGTTCAGTTCAGAACCTTTAACGTTTAAGCGCCCGTCTTCGCTGGGAGCTCGCAGTCAGACAGAGTGAGCTAAACATACCTGCGAAACATCATCATGTTAGCCTCTCAGTGTTAGCATTTAGCTCAAAGCACCACAGTGTCTCAGTGTATCTTCACAGAGCGGCTAACATGACTCGGTTCTAACCTTCCTCCTCCTCTTCCTCAGTGGAGCTCCGTGGCGTGCTGCTGCTCACCGTCCTGCAGTGCTGCTCGGTCGCTCGTGGTGGTTGCGAGCCCCGGCTGGTGAACATCGGCGCTGTGCTGAGCCAGAAACGCTACGAGCAGGTGTTCAAAGAGGCGGTGAGCCAGGCCAACACTCTCTACGGAAAAGACAAGTTCAAGATGAACGCCATCTCTGTCACACACAAACCCAACGCCATCCAGATGGCGCTGTCCGTGTGTGAAGACCTCATCTCCAACCAGGTGAGGGCGCTGCGCTCATCCTCACCCCTGACGCTTGTCTTCAGAGGTTTCAGGCTTAGCATTTTTACTTCCAGTTTAAATATTATGTGTCTTAGTGATGTCACTTAAAGGATCAGTTCAGCACTTAGAGAAGCCCTCTAAAACACCATTCTGATGTGTGCAGCCAAAACAAAGAAAAACAGCTACGGCCAGCAGCTGGGTAGCTTAGCTTAGCATTCAGAGCGGACACAAACCTCCTCATCTGACCCTGTCACAAAGCTCTGAACAAATCAGAGTGCAGCCGCTGGTCACATGACCACACAGCTCCTAAACGAGCCGTAATTTTACCAACAGGACTGTTAAGAGAAGCACAGATCTTCTGCTTTTCTTACAGCTTTTGACCTGCTGCTGCTGCCGTAGTTTTTATGCAGTGGACAGCTGAAACACTTCCTGTGTGTTCTTTTCAACCTGTTCTACAGTTAAACACAAAGTCACGAGTCAGAAGGATAACAGTGGAGGGATGAAACACCTATTTTGATCTTCACCATCATCATCATCCGCTGCACATGAAGCTGAATGAGTGAGCATTTAGTGAAGGATGGAAGTATGGATGATGTGTGTGGAGTCGCTCCAGGAGGATTGTGGGTAACGTGTTGAATGTTAAGCTTCTGCTGTGTCATTCTTTGATTCCAGTGTTATGCATAGCGAATAAACAGAAACGTTTCAGTGAAGCGAAGGCGTTCAGACGGCAGGAGACGATCTTCTCCTCATCTCGTCAACACAGAGCTGAAGAAACCGCTGAAGATTGATGCAGACAGGTTTCCTCAGGCAGATTCTCTTTGACAAGATGTCTCACAATAAGCATCTTCACAGACGACGAACAAGGAAGTAATTGACAGGTTATTAATTAGCTGTATTATTTAACACACAGCCAGTGGGGTTTGTCTTTTATTAGTTGCTGTTGTCACCATAAACCAGCATTGATGACAACCGTGGAACTAAAGAAGAAATATCGATGCTAATAACTCACATATCATGTAAATAGTCCACTGACTGTATATAAAGATAGCCGACGTTAAAGCTCCTCCAAAGTGAAGCCAAAACACCTGGACGCCCCCTGGTGGCTGGCTACAGTACAGCCAAACTAAAAACTCAAAGTACATGTCATTTTAATTAGTTCTTATCACACTGATGTTTGTTCAAGTGTTCATCTTTCTGATCAGTTTGTTTGTAACTGGTTATTTGATGCTATGAAAAGGGTCAGCTGAGTGCTGCTCCTGATTGGCTCAGATCCATCAGCGTGGCTCTCATCCAGCTTTGACTCTGACAAATAAAATGAAGTGAAGTGATGTGTCAGATGGAGACCAAACGTCAACTCATTGGTCTTCGGTTCAGCTTCTCAGATCAGTGTCAGGTCGTGTGCCACGTCGTCCTGTTTCACTTCTTCATTGTTCTCAGTTTCAGTTGGCTGAAATTTCACATTAAAAATCTAAAAGGTGAAGATTTCTGCTCGGTGAGCCGCTGGACATCGACGGCAGCTCAGCAGTGACGTGAAAAACAAACAGGAAGACCTCTCAGGATGACTTCAACAGTCGTCATTTTCTACCCTGAGACGTCTGAGATCAGCTGAAGACCAGCGAGTTCACATCCAACATCCTTCACTTTCCTTTGTGGAGGAAATGAGGCCAACATGGCGTCGACGCGTCGGACAGGCTTTGTTACAGAGAGAGACGTCAGATTAACATCCCCTCTCTCTCGGTGCAGAAGCAGAGATGTAATCCGTCCATCCTCCCAGAGGAGAGATGGACGGATTACACACACACACACACACACACACACACACACTCAGCCATGTAAAGGCGGTCTAACTGTGTGTTTGCTGCAGGCTGTTTCTCTCCACATGTGTGATGTAGAAATTATTTCCACCATCACAAAGAGCCAGTGGGGGAACAAGTATTCAGATGTTTTACTGCAGTGAAAGTACTAATACCACACAGAGAAAACACTGCGTACAAAGTACAAATCCTGCATGCTGAGCCTCCCTGAGAGTAAACTGTTGGTGTCCGTGTGTTCCTGTTTGTGGATGTTCGGTGCTGCTGGCTGCTTTAACCTCCAGCAGAGCATCAGGTTCTGTCAGATCCTCATGGGTCTGGAGTCCGGCTGTCCTGGGAGAACCAGGACCTCCACACAGGTTCCTGAGCTCACACAAACAGCCTGTTTTCAGGCTGAAGGAGGAGGAGGAGGAGGAGGATTCTCACCTTCATCCTTCAGTTTGTCACAGACACGAACTGAAGCTGCAGTACAAATATTCACCTTCCACTTTAACTTTGAATTGACTTCTGAATGACTTCTCCTTCTTCTTCTGCAGGTGTATGCGATCCTGGTCAGTCACCCTCCTCAGTCCAACGACCACCTGACTCCGACGCCCGTCTCCTACACCGCAGGCTTCTACCGGATCCCCGTGGTCGGCCTGACCACACGAATGTCCATCTATTCTGACAAGGTAAGGTGGATCACTAGCAGCGGAACAGCGTCGGCGTGTCCTTGTTGTGGTGTTCCTCAGGGCTCCGTCCTGGGTCCTTTCATATTTTCTCTCTCGGGAACCTTTGCCTCCGCTGTGAGGTGTGTTTAGGGTTCTCTTTGTTCCCTCGTGGGTTCTGTCAGTGTGGTTCTTGCCGTTGAACAGGTCCGGTAATCAGACCGTGTTGATGTGCACCTGCTCGATGGTCATGCAGCGTAACAGAGCGGTCACACAGTCCTGTGCTCCGTTATATTCAGTCCAGTTTGTCCCAGTTCAGAGACCCTTCGATGTGTGATTGGACTGCAAACCCGAGAGTCTCTCAGCGTTTTACAATATTGATGAAATGATTCAGTGTCATCAGTCCCAGAATACCCCAGCACTCCCAGACGCTCCAGTTACTCTGCAGTTTGTTCACAGCACTGAGAAAAGTGATGAAATATTCACGTGTTGATTTTCACACCAGCAGCACATTTCCTGTCAAAGAGTTCGAGCTGTGGCATCAGATCAGTTTCATGTGCAAATGTCTTTATGAATAAAAAAATATTTCACAATTTTCACAAAAATTATTTTTGATTTTTGTATCAGAAAGTTTATTTTTCTATATTTTACGTTCCCATACAAAGATAAATATTTTCAATGAGTTTCTACAGAAAGCACTGAATCCTCCTGTGTGCTTTGATTGAACACCATCTGATTAAAACCGTCTGACTGCGAGCTGTTGGTCCGCATCGCAACCCGATCGGTCGCCGTCCATCCGTCCCCCACTCATCCATCTGTCCCCCACTCATTCGTCCGTCTGTTCGTCCCCCACACGTCCGTCCGTCTGTCCCCTACACGTCCGTCCATCCATCCCCCACACGTCCGTCTGTCCTCCACTCGTCCGTCTGTCCCCCACTCATTCGTCCGTCTGTTCGTCCCCCACACGTCTGTCCGTCTGTCCCCTACACGTCCGTCCATCCGTCCCCCACACGTCCGTCCGTCCCCCACTCGTCCGTCTGTCCACCACTTGTCGGTCCGTCTGTCCCCCACATGTCTGTCCGTCCGTCCATCCGTCCCCCACACGTCCGCCTGTCCCCCACACGTCCGTTCGTCCCCCATTCGTCCATCCATCGCTCACTCGTCCGTCTGTTCGTCCCCCACACGTCTGTCCGTCTGTCCCCCACACGTCTGTCCGTCTGTCCCCTTCACGTCCATCCATCCGTCCCCCACACGTCCGTCCATCCCCCACTCGTCCGTCTGTCCACCACTTGTCGGTCCGTCTGTCCCCCACATGTCTGTCCATCCGTCCATCCGTCCCCCACACGTCCGTTCGTCCCCCATTCGTCCATCCGTCCCTCACTCGTCCGTCTGTCTGTCCCCCACACATCCGTCCGTCCTCGTCTGCGGTTTGACTGCTGTTTGATTTGTGTTCCAGCTGCTTTCAGACACACCAGCACAGACTGGTTCAGTCTTCATGTGTTGTTCAGGGTCTCTTCACAGTAGGAGGCTAACTAAGCTAACGTTAGCGCTCAGAGAGGAGGACGCCGATAATGTTTACGTCCATCAGTCGGTTCGTGTTCATTTCCTCGTCAAGTATTCAGGACAGAAACGTGATGTCAGAGCTCCTCAGTCTCACAGAGGACTCATGTGAATCTTTAACATGAGCATCGCCCTCCTCCACCTGCCTTTCAGAGCATCCACCTGTCCTTCCTGAGGACGGTGCCTCCGTACTCCCACCAGGCTCACGTCTGGTTCGACCTCATGCGAGAGTTTAGGTGGAACCACATCATCCTGATCGTGAGTGACGACCACGAAGGACGAGCTGCTCAGAAGAGACTGGAGACGCTGCTGGAGGAGCGAGAGACCAAGGTCAGCCACGCACACACATTCTCACACACTCACACACACTCTCACACACTCACACACTGACATACTGTACACACACGCACACACTCTCATCACACACATACACACACACACACACATACACACACTCACACACACACTGACATACTGTACACACACGCACACACTCTCATCACACACATACACACACACACACACGCGCACACACTCACTCACACACACACACACACTCACTCACATACACACACACACACACACGCACACACACTCACTCACACACACACACACACACACACACGCACACACACTCACTCACACACACACACACACTCACACACACGCACAAACACACACACACACTGACATACTGTACACACACGCA
Organism: Scatophagus argus; assembly: GCF_020382885.2. Taxonomy (NCBI): domain Eukaryota; kingdom Metazoa; phylum Chordata; class Actinopteri; family Scatophagidae; genus Scatophagus; species Scatophagus argus. The sequence goes on from NC_058496.1 coordinate 436,999, forward strand.
CACACTCTCATCACACACATACACACACACACACATACACACACTCACACACACTCTCACACACTCACACACACACTGACATACTGTACACACACGCACACACTCTCATCACACACATACACACACACACACACACACGCACACACACTCACTCACACACACACACACACTCACACACACGCACAAACACACACACACACAAACACTTGTGTGGTCATGGAACAATGTGTGTGATGCTTCTTTTCACCCGGCTGTGTGTGTGTGTGTGTGTGTGTGTGTGTGTGTGTGTCATTGATTCACCTCCACCTGTCAGACTGCAGTTTCACTTCCACAGCCTGTTTTAAACACAGCTCAGGTATTCATGTTACGTTTGGAAACCTCTGATCATCTTGAGTCTCACCTGAGGCTGCAGGTGAGACAGAAGACCTGCACCACCTCCACAAAGAGCATCATGTGAAGTTATTTCATGTACTTGTACTGTGTATTTGTACTCACTAACTGGAGGACGTGTTGAACACTTGAGCTGTGTGAGATGAGATGAAGGGAAAACATACACGAGCCAACAGATGAGCTGGGTCTGAGGTCATGTGACTGCAGGCCAATCACATTCCTGTACTGATGGTGAAGGTGGTCCAGTAGGTGACCCAGTAGGGGGTCCAGTAGGTGGTCCAGTAGGTGACCCAGTAGGGGGTCCAGTAGGTGGTCCAGTAGGTGGTCCAGTAGGTGGTCCAGTAGGGGGTCCAGTGGAGCTACAGAAGGCTTGTTGATGAATGAGGGGCTGCTCCACCTCCTCCTCCTGGCTCTGAGGTTTGTTAGTTCATCTGCAGCTCAGTGTGTTTGTAGAACTGAAACTGCTTTCTGTACAACCTCCATCGTCCCTCCATCGTCCCTCTATCGTCCCTCCATCGTCCTCCTGGCTTGTAAATTCTTCCTGCCAGAGGAGTCAAAGCAGCTTCTCTTTCATCACTTTCTTTTCTTCTTCTTCTTTGTTTTTGCTGTTTTTAAATCTCCACCAAGAGTGTTTAGTCTACTGATCCGGTTTGTCAGTTCAGCAGGACGTCAGAAGATGTCGTGTCCTCGTCCTTGGCTCGTGCATCAGACTAATCCACATTGTAATTTTGATGTGAGCGTTCTGGATCCTCTGGTTCATCTGGACATATTGCCATAGCAACAAGTCCTCAAACCCAGCGCAGCTTATTGGCACTGAACTGACGGCCGTCGTTTCAGATAAAAATGAGAGATATTTGAAATGGTTGTGATACGATCGTCCATACTCGTCCATGAGACGGACAGAAGCGTCCACATGTCTGCATGTAGACTCGCTGCTGTGTCAACTGGTCAGCACGGTCAGTCGGTGACGCCAGGACCTTCACAGAAACCAGACCGATCAGTCTGTTGCCCCAGTGCATGCTGGGAGGGTTCCCAACACGCCTGCACCTGCGGCCACATGATCGGCACTCAGCCAATGAAGGATATGAGGGATGCTCATAGCTTCGACTTTCCTCTTGTTTTATTTCAAAATAAGAGAGCAGTGTCAGCCATTTTGGGGCCCAGATTAGCAGAATCAGCAGATGGTTTTAGTCTGGATTAGACTCCAGAGTGTGATGCATGTCAATGTTCAGTGTGTTTATGACCTGCAGCTCCTTCCTGAAAAACTTCTGTCTTGTGACTCTTGATTTTTGCGTCATCGTGTTTTGCAGATTATTCAGTTTCTAAACATTTTCTGTTTTTGAAGACATCGGTGTGAAATCTTGGTGGAGGTTCGGTTTATTTTCTTTTCTTTTCTTCTTCTTCTTCTTCTTTCTTTTCTTTTATGTTTTTCTTACTTTTGTTCAGTTAAGCAGCTTAAATTTACTTCCTTTTTCTCTGGACCTGTCTCTCTTTCTGTCTGTCTCCCTGTCTCTGTCTCTCTCTCTGTCTGTCGACATCATCTTTCAGTTCTTCATCTCCGTCTGTTGTCTGGTTTCCCATCACCTCGACACTAAAGGAACTCAGAGTCGTGCAAACACATCTCAGCTGCTTCTGTCACAGATGTCGATCTGCCTCACAGGCAGACAGACAGGCAGACAGGCAGACAGGCAGACAGCTGTCTGTCTTGTTCTCGTGTGTTTCAGCAGCATCAGGTGAGCGATGATTCTGCTGATTGAAAACTAAAGAGGAGACAACACAGCACAAGCAGCAGTGATCAGGGAAAGTTAATCAATAAGCTGATGTATATAATCTGTGGTAGAAGAAACATTCACATTGTTTATTTTAGTAAAAGTATGTAAATATTCTAGGTGAACTGCACTTAAAGTTTTAAAAGTGAAAGTACTTGTGAGATGAGCAGAGTGAAAGTTCAAAGAAGTTAAAATGTGACTTCCTGTTTGAGCCACAGTGAGACTCATGAATGTTGAAGGAGATACATGAATATTACAGCACTTCAGTTAAAGCAGGAGAGCAGGACTGCAGCGTGCATGTTGTTTCTGAATTAAACATCTGTCGGATTAATAATGAAATAATGATGAATATCACAGCGGGCTGCCGTACGCTAACACAGCAACAAACTGTGGAGATCATATGACTACACATCAGGAGCTTCCTGTTGCTGTCTGACTTACTGGACGTCACGCCGGACACTCCAGCTACCCAGACCAGACACGGTCAATACTGGCAGTTAGTCAGAGTTAAGTTAAATGAACCCACTTCACAAATAATTTGGTTGTCGAGTCTTTGTGACATAGAGATGACTCACACAGCTAGCAGCTGAGCTAACAGCTGAGTTAACCACTAAGAAGCTAGCTAGCTGGGCTACTGCTAGAAACTCATTACAGCCCCATTGACTGCTGCTCTCTCTCAGATGATTTAGAATAGAATTTTGTTCATACAGTGTTATTGGAGAAATAAAGCTGTGCGTTAGTTCATTAGGCTAGCTTTGTCGCTAACAGGACTGTAAGTCTCCACAGGTTATGAGAAGCTTTGTGTGTGTGTGAGAGAGAGAGAGACAGAGGCAGAGAGTTTGAAAGCAGTGTAAGTATGTGGTTCAGGGACCTTGCATGAGGATGTAAATTTAATGAGATTAACATTTGGAGCGGATCGAGTGGAGGACTAAGGGGACGCTCTGCCGCCACACCGACTTATCATCAGAGGAAGTTTCAGGAGAGCAAAGTCGTTCAGTGCTGCAGTAAAATCAAACTTTGCTGAAACTCAGGCAGGCTCGATCTGTTTATTAAGTGATATTTCTTTTATTCAGAAAGACTCCCTACTGACTTAACATCTGAACACAAATGCAAAATGAACAAATGATGAACTTGTGAATTTGTCCTGAAGTAAAGCTAGCAGCATGCTAACAGATTGAGGCTAAGGCTAAAACGTCAGCAGCTAATGATCCATATAGAAGACATGGAAATAAAGAAACAGAATTATCTAATAGCATGATAAGAACAAAAAGTAAAATCAGATGTTATTATGAGTTCTGGTTTTGTTCTGTGTGGTACCCTCAGACATTTTTATAGGTGAGAAGATTCCACTCGTGTTACTTCACAGCTTTCAGTTCATCTGGAAGCTGAATTTACTGCTCAGTGAGTCTGTTATGTAGGAATCTGTCTGGTTTGCGTGTTGTTGAGCTAAATTAGATCTTATTTTTCAGCTCTGTTGTTGATTAATCATGCGAGAAGTGTTTGTAAGAAGGAAGATCAGAGCTTGACAGGTTTCTGATTCCTTTTTCAAACACATTTTTGCTTCTTTGTCTGCTCTAAAAATAAAACACAGCAGGTTTGTAGCAGGTTTGAGGTGTATATTTATCTCCCAAACTAAATATAACTGAAATAAACTGTGAGGTCACTGTGCTACACAGCGTTGTAATGAGAGCAATGACGGTGTTGGTTTTGATAATGTTAGGCTTCCTATCATTTCATTAGTAAACTTTATAAGACATGAGTAATTGTTTAACGCAACATTATGTAGGAAATAGGTTTGTTGTGCGATTTGATCCCCCCATGATTTCTGATAGATAAACAGTAGGTGCAAATTAGTACAACTCAGTGGAGTCATAATACAGTAATGTTATGTCCTCTCTTATGTCGTCTCGTATTTCTTCTTCTTTTAGGTCCCTGTGGTCAGACATTTTTCAGCATGCAGTGTTATGTTGAAAACACAACTCAGAACAGTAGCATGCTAAGCTAACGTCACCTGAACCAGGCTTAATATGCTCACCTGGCTAAAGCACCCAGCTGGGAATGTTTGAGAACACTTTGGTTACCATTTTACAGAACACACACAGGAGTTCTGGGTTGTAAGAACCTCATTTTCAGATGTGCACTTTGTGTAGTCGACAGTTTCTGAAAAACTCAACCATATTCTAACGTATCCAAACATACAGGACAGACAGATGGACCGCAGGCAGGTGGATAGACAGGAGGACCATCAGGTGGACAGGCAGGTGGACAGACAGTCTGGGGTGTGTTTGCGTGCTCTGTTGTCCCTTCAGCCTCCTGACTTGAAGCAGAACAACCAATCATTTGTTGGATGCTTTACTGGCCCCCATTTTTTCTGACTGTCTATAATCTTCTTCTGTGTCTGCATATTTTCTCTGTGCACATTACCCATCAGACTAAAAACAGGAACTATGAAAACCTCGACCAACAGAACTTTGACTTCAGGAGAACACCCAAGGTATAAACTTGCATGGTCAAATGATGCACGCCGCCCAACCAATCTCTGAGCTCGCCCAATAGTAGCCAAACACCAGTCAGCCCCGCCCACCCGAAATCCAACCCAGCTCCAGAGATAGACTCTTATCCTGGTGGCACGTCTTTTCTCCACCATCTCTTTTCTTTCTTTTGATTTTTCATGATTCCTGCACACCGAGAATGGGTTTTACACTCGCAGGAGAGACGCCCTTCCTCTTCCTCCCCCTCCTCCCCCTTTTCCTTGTGAAGGGTTGCATGCAGCCAGGCGGAGGCTTGGCTCTGTCTGCAGATATGAGGGACACCACCCACCAGGATCCTCTCACTCCTCTGCAACATCAGAACCTCCTTTTCTTTTTCTTTTGGGAACCACTCTTCCTCACCCCTTCCTCCTCGCTCCTGTACTCCCCTCCTCCCTCCTCCTCCTCCCCCTTTCTTCCTCTCTCCACTCGATTTTCCTTTTTAATTTGCAGTTGCATCAGCGCTCTCTAACATGCACGTCCCTGGTTGGTTGGTTGGAGTCTTGAAAGTGCCTCAGTTTGCATGTGCCACCACACCACGCACAACTTTTTGCCCCTCCTTCTTTAGAGCTTCAACTTTGAGTTTTCTTTGTGTTCAGCAGATCTTGGAACACTTTTTGTCTCCATTTTTGGCCCTGCACACTCGTTCTGAGGTAGCGTGGGTGAGAGGGAGCATGGTCGAGGCTGGGGTCAAGGGGCAGGGTGTCTGGCCGGGAGGGTGGGGGGGACTCAGGTGGTTCAGAGCTAATAATGTGTGTCCTATGATCTGTTCTGTGGTGTTCTGTTCTGCCGTGTTTTCCAATGTCCTACCATGTGACCTGTTGCCCTGCGTGGTGGTCGTCCAGGCGGAGAAGGTGCTGCTGTTCAGCCAGGACACCAACCTGACGTCTCTGCTGCTGGAGGCCAAGGACCTGGAGGCCCGAGTCATCATCCTCTCCGCCAGGTGTGTATGTGACGGGGTCAGCAAGGCTGCAAAGATCAGGGTGGTAGCTGCTATGCACCTCTGAGAGTTTCATGGATCCGATGTTTTAGTCAGGCTGTTGGTAGCATGAGAGGGATGCACATGACTGCTGAATGACACTCACTGATTAGTGCAACTAAACCATTAATCAAATAACTGATCAAAAGAAAATTAGTTGCTGGATATTTTAATAATTCAGTAATCATTTTGATCACTTGTCAAGCAAAAATATTTGGTGGTTCCAGCTTATGAAATGTTGTTCGTGACAGTAAATGAAGAGTCTTTGGGTTTTGGAAGATGCCACTTTGAGCTTTAAAAAAGTTTTAACAATTCTTTGACATTTCATAGAGAAGATGATTGATTGGTAATGATAATAATTGTTAGTTGCGGTAACAGTGTTATTAGTGACCCGATTAAGCAAAGTGTTTTCTCATATAGATGAAGAATGGCTTCATTTAGTTTCTCATGGAGAGGCTTACAGATTTAAAGTTTAAGAACAGGAGTGCTGGTATTAGATTGGTACGGGAGTCAGAAACTGTTGGATGTTGAGCTTGGTCGTCTTCAGATGCAGACAGCAGTCGCAGTTGTTCAGCCAGAAGAGACTAACTGAAAAGAGTTGCTTCTCATGATTTGATTTTATAAGTTCAAGTTTGTAAGGTTTTCAACTTTTTGTTTGCAGTGACATGTGAGTGGCTGTTTTCTGAAGACTGTGTGGTGGTTTCACCCTGACACAGCATGGTTGGTGGTTGGTACTGCAGGGACACTGGGCGTTTTGAGCCTGTGTCCCTGTTAATGGACTTGTCCTAATCCAACAGTCCCTCAGTAATGTAAAAATATCACTGACAAGTAGAACCACCGACACATATGCAGTTGTCCAATATGTCTTCTCTTCCTCCTGTGTACAAAAGTGAGCCAAAACATCTCCGATACGAGGGCTGCCATCTTGTTTGATGATGTCATTTGGAGCCGGAGTCTGCGGTAGTGGAGCCAGTGATAATCTGAGGATGCTGTTGGGGGTCCTGCTTACTGCGTGTAAGCACAGCAGCCTCACAGCTGTTTGCCTTGTGTCTGTCTGCAGTGAGGACGAAGCTGCAGCTGTGTACAAAGCAGCCCGTCAGCTCAACATGACGGGCTCCGGATACGTCTGGCTGGTCGGGGAGAGAGAGATGACCGGTAAAGCTCTGAGTGAAGCTCCAGATGGTACGTCAGCCTCCTTCTCTTCTTCTTCTGTTGCTCAGCTCTGCTTCCATCCCACTCTCGAGATCTTTCTTAGTGAAGTCTCCCAGTTTAGCAAATGGTAGAAGCTTGTGTTTCCTGAAAGTCAGTGATTTGCAGGATGAACGTGAACCTTTGATTAGAAAACAAAGCTGTCGCAGATCACAGGCTCAAGGAGCTGTGGTTTGTGGGCTATATTTCTGTTTATATATTTGAACCAGCAGGTTTCAGAAAATATGTCTTTCCAGACATCTGAAATAAAGAGGGAAATTAGCTTCAGATACTCACTCAGTAGTTAGAGCAACCCTGAACTGGAGAGGAGAAGAGACTAAGAAAGTAAAATCAGAAAGCTCAGCTGATATTCAGCATTAGATGTGGTTTATCTTCTTAACCATCTCTTTTTAAGCAGTTTTAATGTCCAAAATAAAACCAACCAGAAGTCTTGATTAAAGCTGTTATTGCTGGATTGGTGTGGGCTCGTTTCTCTGGTTGGCTGGTTGCTGGATGTAGACTTCATGTATGTCTGAAGAGTTTGTAGCACCTGACGTGTTTCTGGTCTGCTGATGCGAGTACGTACATTATAGCTGCTCAAATGTGTTTGCGCTAGTACTCAGGTGATTACTCAGGTGAACATTTACGAGCATCATCCTATAGCAACGTTTCCATGTGAGTGTAAAGATGTCTGCAACTCTGAGTAAGACTTCTTCATCTTCATTGTGACTATAAAGTAACTGGATGGAAACATGGCTGCTCTCTGTCTGTCTTCTCTGGTAGTGCTTTACGATGAAGGAAGCTAATCCTCATCGCAGTCAGTTAGCTTCTCAGTGTCCTGCTGTGTTTCTCTCTGGTTTCTTCTGACTGCTGGTTGAACGTTTAAACATCCACCAAAGGAAGTGAAGGACAACATGTTTAAAGGTTCCTAACCACTGCTCATTGTAACTGTGTGGCTTTAAATGTGTCTAACATCTTTTGTTTGTTTCATCTTCTATAGTGTGTGTCGTCCGCCCGCCCGTCTGCCCGTTTTCACAGTAGACAAGCCAATAACATGTGCTGCTATCGGGGAGGGGGCGGGGTTAAGCTCTATTTGAGTTCAGTGAGGTGGGGGTGGGAGGTTTATAAACAGCTAATTTTGCTGCAGTTACCTTGACGTGTGTCTGAACAAACACTGGTAAGATGCCGCCGCTGCTTCCTGTTTCCTGCTTGATGCTTTGCCCTTTGCCATTGGTCAAAAGAGGCCCTGCCCATTGCAACATGGAGCCCCCTCCCCGAGCACTGGGGTGGGGTTTATTGAGTCAGCCGATTACTCTGTCAGCCAGATGATGATGATGACAATGATGATGATGATGATGATGTGGTGCAAATGGAGGTATACTATATGGCCAAAAGTATGTGGACAGCACTACTTTTGTTTTTCCTGTTTTGGATGAGTGATCTTTGAAGACAAATAACCCCCATGCAGATTTTTTGCAAGCACATGAATTACATTTCGTGGAGAAACTGTTATTTTTCATGCAAAGAACAATGAGACAAAAATCTGTTCTGTGCTCAGTAAATACATCTGCAATAAGTAAACTTTAAGACTGAGTGTGGCGGGTCATTGAAAAGTCAATACATACTGAACACAACAGATTTTTACTCAAATCACATGATTCTTTGTGTAATAATAATTTGTCCACAAAACATTATTTATCAGCCCATTGCAAAGTGTTGACTGACAAACTGTGACACTAATTTAATCTGGATTCATTTTATTTAAAAATAAAAACTGAACATTATAAACATTTTGTGCATCTCTCTGGCTGCTGACTAGTCGGCTTCCTGCTCTGTTGCTGTGGCTTTTTGTTTGAGAAAACATCCTCACCAACCAGCTGCTGCACTCTTAAAAATGATGTGTAATTTTTCTACACATCTCGTCGCACGAGATGTGTCAAAAAATTATCTATCATAATCTTAAAAGTGCAGCAAGACTGCACTCTGAAAATAATCCTCAGCTGCTTTGTCTCTGTTGAAATGATTATTGGAGAGGTTTCTTTAAAAGGACTGTTTCAGTTTAAAACCTTTTTGTTGTGACATTAACCCACATGGTTTCAGTGTATTGTGCACATTTCTGTTTCATTTCTTATCCAGAGAAGAACAAAAAACAGTGAGGAGATCATGTGTCAGTGCTGCAGCACCCTGAAAGTATATATTATATTTGCCTGACATCATCCATGCACAGATCTCTAGAACATCTAGTACATGTCTAGACCAAAAGTCAACGTTGCCAGAGCTCTGCAAAAGCACAGTTTCTCATTTTCCCATCGGAATGTGGCCTTGGACCTCTCATTATGAAGGGATTTTGTGCAGGTGCACAGTGAGGGATTCATTACCTGTGTGGTTAGTTGCTACTTTATGAACAAAAGTCATACAAAGACCAGATGGATTGTGGCTCCAGGAGCCTTAAGGTAGCCTTTCTGGAACAGTTTTTAAAGACTTTTCTAGGTTGGATTATATGCAGGTTGTTTCTGAAACTATTCCTTAAAAAGAAACCTGTGAAGCAGCACTGTGACATTATGGATCTTGTTGTTGTTTTTCTTCACCAGACACTTGTCACATAATGAGGAAAACGTTCCTGTGTTTGGTGCTTCAGCTAGCTGAACAACCGTCTGCTAGCACTGTTAGCATTCCTCATTGGAAATAACAAACTTTTCACTTTATTTATTAGAAAAACTGTGTATTTATTAGAGTAAGTAGCTCCAACCATGCATTTGAAGTAGGACAGTTAATTGTGCCTACGTGTTTTAGTTGAAGGAGTTGGACATACCAGTTTATTTTAATCAGGGTGCTACACGGTGCTCATTTGTTTCAGTTTAAAGCTGTGACAGTGGTGTCCTAGAGGAACATTAAATCACTTAAGGGCAAGATGCTAGCTTGTTCTACCCTCTAGTTTTAGGGAAGGATTTTGGCTTGTTGTTGTTGTAAGTGAAGCTGTATTTTTGGTGGTAAATATTAGCTAGCTGTTCTCAGCGGTTTTGGTGGGAAATGCTCACAGTGTTAGCTAGCTGTGCCAAGTAGTTACAGTAGTAAATATTAGCTGTCTGTACCTTTTGGTTTTCTCAGGACATCTTAACAGTCCTGAAACAATTGTTTTTGAAAGTTTTAACAAGGAACATTAGCTGTTCCATTCTCAGTGGTTTCAGGGAAGAGATGTTCACAGGAGCTTTCTTTTAGCTGCTCCCGTAAGTTTCATTTCGTCTGGTGTCATGTGAAAACCTGTTCTCTGTGGTTTCGGTGGGGAATGCTAACAATGTTAGCTGTTCCCAGTTCTCTCGGTGAGGGATGCTAACAGTACTCGGCTGATGTTGTGAGTCAGCTAGAGGACAAAAGTAGATGTTTGTCATCGCAGTGTGACAAGTTTCTGCTGAAGGAAAACACCAGACGCAGTTCATAACGTCTCAGTGAGGCTTCTGATGTCCTGAGAGACAAACGGCTGTGATTCTCAGAGTGAACTCCCAGCATGCAGATTGGCATTACTGAACACTGACCCGATGCCTGAAGCCCTGAGTGTGTTTGTGTGTGTGAATTACACTGAAGCACTCCTTTAGTTACTTCTGTAAAATTAAAGTGTGTGTGAGACTTTTTAATTAACATCTGTATGAACGAGGGCAGTTTTCAGTCTGCAGCCTATTTAACTTCCTGCTGTGTGTGTGTGTGTGTGTGTGTGTGTGTGTGTGTGTGTGTGTGTGTGCACATGTGCACATGTGAATGCGTTATGTGTCGCAGGCCTGCTGGGCCTCCAGCTGATTAACGGTAAAAATGAGTCGGCGCACATTGCGGACGCCGTCGCAGTGGTGGCTCAGTCCCTGCAGGAGCTTTTTGAGAAGGAGAACATCACAGAGCCTCCGCGGGGCTGCGTGGGAAACACCAACATCTGGAGGACAGGACCACTCTTCAAACGGTCAGTACCTCCACCGACTGGGGCCTCGATTCTTGTTCTACGTGTTGACCTTTGAATCCTCATGAAGTCAGGAACATGAGTGACATGCTGAATCTGAATAAAACCTGTGTAAACCTGTGGGTCACTAAAATCCTGGCAGACTCGCTGATTGGTTGTTTTTCTGTAATCACACATCATATCTGATTCCTTCTCAGTTCATGTTTATATGATTTATTGTAGATCGCTTCACAGCGCTGCTTTTCGGAAATACAAACTGTGCAGTACATCCGTATTTGTCACTGTAAGAGGCTGATAACTGGAAGCTTGTGGCCTGAGACTGAGGCTTGTTAATAAGTGGATGTTCACCGCTCAGAGGGGGGGAAGGGACGAAGGTTAACGGGCCATCAGCTCAGGTTAATCCAACCATACCTCATAATGTCGCTCTGCTAGCTGCACGAGCTAATGAGGTCAAGTGTTGGTGTATGCGATGGGGGAACATTTCTCTATCAACCTTCAGTGTGAGTGAGAATAATAAGAGAATAATTCTGATGTAAGGTTGTCTTCATGTCACACAGATCGCAGCTGCAGCCTCCTCCACACTGCGCACACACACACACGCACATCTGCACACAGGTCATACAACAAATAAAAATAAATATATGTGTGAAAATATTACATACAAATAATATTATATTAAATAATACTAATAATATTAAACATTATTATTATGTCCAGAGGCACCTCACTGATCTGATCTAGATTCATCTCCAACTCAGTCTGAGACAACAAGGACACTGGAGCTGTCTGTCAGTCCTCGTCCACTCTGTGTGACCTCTGTGGACCATCGAGTCAGTTCTGTTCCTGTGGTCCACTGTCACAGACAGTGTCAGTGTCTCTGCAGCCCCGCAGCAGCGCCATCATGTCACCTTTTCTTACTTCAAGTCATGAATCTTGATCTTTACGATGCTGTTGCTCTCTCATTGGCTCAGGGTGCTGATGTCATCAAAGTACCCTGACGGTCTGACGGGACGGATTGAGTTTAACGACGACGGCGACCGACGCTTCGCCACCTACAGCATCCTGAACTACCAACAGAAACCAGGTCGTCTCGTCCAGGTTGGGGTTTTCAATGGATCACAGGTACAGTACGCTAATGTACACCTGTTCACAACCTGTTCACACCTGATGTAAACTGGTTAACCTGTGAAAACAGTAATACAAATGAGCTGTAAGATGTGGATGTCTTATCGGTCTAAAGGATTTTCTCCGTGTCTGTTGTTCAGATGTTAACTTACTAAACTACTGGAAGTGTGTGTGTGTGTGTGCCTGTGTGTGTGTGTGTGTGTGTGTGTTGGTCTCCCCCCTCTTTAACTATTGATGTGCAGATGCAGTATTGATGCTGTCATTTAGTCAGCTTGTCACAGTGAGACCTGCCTGAAACAACATAACAACCTGTGTGTGTGTGTGTGTGTGTGTGTGTGTGTGGTTCAGGTTGTGATGAACCCTCAGAGGAAGATCATCTGGCCTGGAGGAGAGACAGAGAAACCAGTTGGATACCAGATGTCGACTAAACTGAAGGTACTGCTGTAAAGTTGCAGTCTCTGGGTTTTCAAGACGGCACAGCTGCACATAAAGTCAGTGTGAATGAAAAACGTGGGTTTCATAAAACTGAGGAAGACTAATATGATGTAAAATGGAATTTAAATAGACATGTAATCATGCAGTCAGGTGAGCTGCTGGTCCACAGATCTGAGGTCAAAGTGTCTTTTAGTCCTGGATGGAGGAGCAACCAGCAGACCTGATGAGAGGAGCTCAGAGAGCTTCAGCACGTCTCTAATGCTGTCTGACCCTGCAGAGCCTGAACCCTGACCCGAACTGAATTATTGTTCTCAGAGTCAGGCTCAGACAGTGTGAATGTTCTCTACGCTCACCTTGACAGCAGCTGTTACAGGTGTGTGTGTGTGTGTGTGTGTGTGTGTGTGTGTGTTCAGATTGTGACGATCCATCAGGAGCCGTTTGTTTACGTGAAGCCAACAAAGGCTGACGGGACCTGCAAAGAAGAGTACACCGTCAACGGAGTCTTAATCAAGAAGGTGATCTGCACTGGACCCAACGGGACCATCCCAGGTACACACACACACAAGTTGGTTCACAAACATCTGTAGTTATTGATAATGAAGTGAGACAGGTTGATTTATTTTTTATTTTCTGATTCGGGTAGAAAACCTCTCATGTTTGAAACTCGCAGGAAGAAGCTGATGGAGAAAATAAAAGTTCTAAAGAATAACTTTTAACCTCAAAGTTTGTCACAAAGACATACAAACAAAGCACCAGTGCGTGTGTGTGTGTGTGTGTGTGTGTTCAGGTCAGCCCATCGTCCCTCAGTGCTGCTATGGGTTCTGCATTGACCTGCTCATCAAGCTGGCGATGAGCATGAACTTCACCTACGAGGTTCACCTGGTGGCTGATGGGAAATTTGGCACGCAGGAGCGAGTAAGTAATTCTGTGTGTTATATATGGGCTGGTGGTGGTCGTGTTGGCGGGAGGCTGCATATTCAGTCATGTACGGAGTCCTCTTCACCTCATCCTGCTGGAGTCCTGCTGGAGTCCTGCTGGAGTCCTGCACTCTTCCTGTGACTTTCCCCTGCCATTTCATCCATTTCCTTTTCCTGCCACTGGGCAAGAGAAAAACAGATTGATAGGTAGGCTAGTTTCTCTCATCTTGTTTGACTGGAGTCTCGGTACACCATCCTCTTGTTCCTCTGTGGTGGTTTAATGGCTCAGATGGGAGCATTAGCGCCCCCTGCTGTTCATCTCCATCGCACGGTGAACTCACAGCAGCAGTGGACGGGAACACATTCATGTTTTATTTGGAACATTTTATGATCATTCAGTAAAAATGTGTTGCTGTTGATGTCGCCATGACCTGTTTACAGATTCAACACCAGCACATCACTGTGGCTTGTTGCCATGGTAACCACGTCTCTGTCCCTGACTCCGACCTTGTTGAGGCCGAGAGACATTTAGCCATTACTCTCTCTCTCTGCTGCTCTCTTAGCTGCTCCAAATGACACCATCTCTCCTCTCAGCTCCTCCATCACCTCCTCCTCCAGTCTGTCTGCTTTCCAGCTCCTCCTCCTCATGTCACATGTTTCCTTTTTTCTTTGTGTCCGCCTGTCTCTCTTCAGAGATTTATTTATAGCTCATGTCAGCTTCATTTTCCTGAAAGAGAAAAGATTTGTTGATAAAATGAAATCACTCGCTGCTTCTAAAAGCAGAGTGATGCAGTGACTCTTCTTTGTTACAATAAGATGATAAGAGGTTTTGTGCAGTTTATTCCTATGAATTACTTTCTGTAATATTTCTAACAGTATTAAAGTGGTGAGTTGTTTTCTGTCTGTCCTATTTCAGCCAAAAACTGTGAATATCTTATTTGCTAACATAAAACAAAATACATTTTTGTTAAATCTTTTAATAGTTTCTTTTGTGCAAGCGAACTCAGCTCTGGATGGAGCAGGTTCTCAGTTGATTCAGCAGAAAATGGACTTGTGACATGTTCTCTGGTGCCTCCGTCCTCCTGCAGGTAAACAACAGCAATAAGAAGGAGTGGAACGGGATGATGGGGGAGCTGCTGGGAGGTCTGGCTGACATGATCGTCGCACCTCTCACCATCAACAATGAGCGTGCTCAGTACATCGAGTTCTCCAAACCCTTCAAATACCAGGGGCTCACCATCCTCGTCAAGAAGGTCAGCAGCTTTCCTGCTTCTGCTTGAGTTTCAACTGATCCCGAGTTCACGGGGGCTCAAGAGATGACGTTTTCATTGCTTGTGGATTAGGTGGCAAACTTGTTTGTGTTTTAGTTTCTTGTTGCACAGAAACAAATGCAAGTGGACCAAAAGACTTTAGAATAAAAGGACACGATAATGCTCTGGAGAAGCTCCTGTTTGCCTCAAAAAGGACGCATGCTTTGTTGTTAGTGCAGGTGTTAGCTTCTGACTGCTAGCTGTTGATGTTGCTCATCCTCTTCCCCTCTGCTCCAGAACTCATTTGTGCCCAGACTGAGCCCACCTCAAAGAGGCTCGATAAGGTTGTTTTAGTGTGAACGACTGCAACAATCAAATGAGTGTTGCGTAAACACATGGTGGCGCAGAGAAGAGGAGGAAGAGTCCTTTATCCTCAGTGCGATGGGGTTAAACAGACTTGATGCGACAGTCTGAACCTTCTCACAGTTTCAGCCTCTGTTCAGTCCCTACGATATTTTGGGATATTTTAGGTCAGAGTGACCCACTTCACAGCCAACGATCCACAGCAGCAGGAAGCAAGTCGATAGTTTCCATCGGCCCCCCGGTGGCATCATACCACGTCAACACATCTGGTCTGCTGCTGTTTTAATTGATGAATATTAGATCTGTGAAGGCTGCAAACTCTCCACGGTACTCTCTTGTAGTTTGGGCCGTCAGCAGCCCCAGCCTTACCCAGCCTTCCTGGATTTTGTGACCAGAACCCCCTATAAACTGAAATTTCAGTGACAACTGATGACTCTGCTTGGATTAGCCGTGAAACACCTTCAAGTCAGTCTTCACAAGTCCAGACGCCTTGCTTTAACTCTTTGAGCGATGACTCTGCTTGCGCCCAGCACATTCCTGTTGTACATGATGACGATGTGTTTGTGTTCATGTGTTTAGGAAATCCCTCGCAGCACTCTGGACTCGTTCATGCAGCCGTTCCAGAGCACACTGTGGCTGTTAGTTGGTCTGTCGGTCCACGTGGTGGCAGTGATGCTTTACCTATTAGACCGGTTCAGGTATATAAGCACTCTGTCAGAGTACATCACCATAAAATGCAGAATTTCATTGTGGCCGATATGAGCAGCAGAAACGGTTGCAGCAGACAACACAATACAGCACAACAAAAAATAATATGGTGCCATACAGTGACAGAACATCCCTGTGTGCCTGTGCAGCCCGTTTGGAAGGTTTAAAGTGAACAGTGAGGAAGAAGAAGAAGATGCCCTCACCCTGTCCTCCGCCATGTGGTTCTCATGGGGAGTACTGCTGAACTCTGGGATAGGAGAAGGTTGGTGTTCCTCTGATCAGACACATCCTGTCCTCCAGCCCTGCTTACTACAGAGTGATAACATCTGTCTGTCTGCCTGTCTGTCTGTCTGTCTGTCTCTCTCTGAGTAGGAGCTCCCAGGAGTTTCTCAGCCAGGATTCTGGGTATGGTTTGGGCAGGTTTTGCTATGATCATCGTAGCATCATATACTGCCAACCTGGCAGCCTTCCTTGTGTTGGACCGGCCTGAGGAGCGCATCACTGGCATCAATGACCCCAGGGTGAGGGACCGCTCTCTCGAGCCCACACGCTCTCTGTGTATGAATCAGTGGCCCACATGCTTCTTCATTCGTTTCTGACCCTTTGTACTCTGTTGTACTTGTTTTTAGCTTCGTAATCCATCAGATAAGTTCATCTATGCCACAGTGAAGCAGAGTTCGGTGGACATCTACTTTAGACGGCAGGTGGAGCTGAGCACCATGTACCGGCACATGGAGAAACACAACTACGAGAGTGCTGCTGAGGCCATCCAGGCCGTCAGAGACAAGTACACAGTACTTTGCACAGTTAGCAGCCACAAGATGTATTCCTGTACCTCAGAGATGTGAAACTGTAGACTGGTGTGGTCCATTACTGAGCTATTGATTTCCACCTCCCACATTCCCAATGCACCCCCCCTCCCCTCCCCTGTAGCAAGCTTCATGCCTTTATATGGGACAGCGCTGTGTTGGAGTTTGAGGCATCGCAGAAGTGCGATCTAGTGACGACGGGAGAGCTTTTCTTCCGTTCCGGGTTTGGGATTGGAATGCGGAAAGACAGTCCATGGAAACAGAACGTGTCTCTGGCTATTCTCAGGTAAAAACACCCTAACCCATACTGGTACTCCCTGGTAATAAATAATCTGAAGCTTCATTTATAACACTGATGTTTCAAAATACTCCTGACTTGCCTGGCTGTATAAACCCAGTTGTGCTTGGTACTCAGCTCTCATGAGAATGGTTTCATGGAAGACCTGGACAAGACTTGGGTTCGATATCAGGAGTGCGACTCCAGGAGCAACGCCCCTGCTACGCTTACCTTTGAGAACATGGCAGGTATGAAACAGACCTACAGATGGTGTGAGACTGAAACCTGTTCTTCTGTAGGAATATGTAAAATGTTGGTTGAGCAGGCAAAATTCAAAACCCAGTTAATGGGAAAAGTCTGTATTAATCCCACAAATGACAAAACACATTACCCAGCAGTCCTCCTGTGGGGGAAGGAGCTTTCTTTTTGACCTAAATGGACAGTGACTTGACAAAGCCAGGTGTGAGCTCACCTGTCTTCCTCAGGTGTGTTCATGCTGGTTGCTGGTGGCATCGTTGCTGGGATCTTCCTCATCTTTATAGAGATCGCCTACAAACGACACAAAGACGCTCGAAGGAAACAGATGCAACTCGCCTTCGCTGCTGTGAACGTCTGGAGGAAGAACCTGCAGGTACCAGACTCTACTGCACTCCACTGTCCTCTACTGTCCTCTGCTGCACTCCACTGTCCTCTACTGCACTCTACTGTCCTCTACTGTCCTCCACTGTCCTCTACTGCACTCTACTGCCCTCCACTGTCCTCTACTGCACTCTACTGTCCTCTAATGCCCTCCACTGTCCTCTACTGCACTCCACTGTCCTCTACTGCACTCTACTGTCCTCTACTGCACTCCACTGTCCTCTACTGCACTCCACTGTCCTCCACTGTCCTCCACTGTCCTCTACTGCACTCCACTGTCCTCTACTGCACTCCACTGTCCTCTACTGCACTCCACTGTCCTCTACTGCACTCTACTGCCCTCCACTGTCCTCTACTGCACTCTACTGTCCTCTACTGCACTCCACTGTCCTCTACTGCACTCTACTGTCCTCTACTGTCCTCTACTGCACTCCACTGTCCTCCACTGTCCTCTACTGCACTCCACTGTCCTCTACTGCACTCTACTGTCCTCTACTGCACTCCACTGTCCTCTACTGCACTCCGCTGTCCTCTACTGCACTCCGCTGTCCTCTACTGCACTCCACTGTCCTCCACTGTCCTCCACTGTCCTCTACTGCACCCCACTGTCCTCCACTGTCCTCCACTGTCCTCTACTGCACTCCACTGTCCTCTACTGCACTCCACTGTCCTCCACTGTCCTCCACTGTCCTCTACTGCACTCCACTGTCCTCTACTGTCCTCTACTGCACTCTGCTGTCCTCTACTGCACTCCACTGTCCTCTACTGCACTCCACTGTCCTCTACTGTCCTCTACTGCACTCTGCTGTCCTCTACTGCACTCCACTGTCCTCTACTGCACTCCACTGTCCTCCACTGTCCTCCACTGTCCTCTACTGCACTCCACTGTCCTCTACTGTCCTCTACTGCACTCTGCTGTCCTCTACTGCACTCTAGTGTCCTCTACTGTCCTCTACTGCACTCTGACTTGACCCTACATTGTATGTGCTGTGATTCTAATGTGCTCAGCTTTCTTTTTTGCTGCTGTTCCCTTTCTTTTATTTCTTCTCCTGTTTTATTTTACCTCTCTGGGACAAAATGTCTGTGCTCAGTAGTGCTCTCTAATCTGGGATTATTGATGGAGGAAGGCTCTTCTGCATATGAATGTTTGTCATGTTTATCTCCTGCTCTTACTGTTCAGACTTATAGAGGCAGTTCAACTCAACTCATCATTATTTGTCATATGGAAGTTAAAGTCAACAATACCATGAAATGTGTTGGACAAGAGATGAAGTGGTCAACTCGGCCACAATGTGCTCACTTTAAAATATACAGATAGTTGCTAACCTGTGCTAGGTTTAAAAATGCAAGAAGAAGAGTACATGTAATCACCAGCTCAGCTCGCTAACGTTACAGCTCAGCTGAGCAGGACAACATTCATGTTTACATCCCGCACTGTTGCGAGCACAAGCCTCTGGTCCACACAATGTACGTGCCCTTCTGCACAGTAACACTGAAAGAAAGTAGTTCCTACATGAGCAGTAATTTCACTCTGATGACAACATGACAATAAACTAAGATTTACCAGCAGGGTCTGTTCCCTGCATACACTGCCCTGTTTGAACAGTAAATCAGTTCCTTCAGAATCAGAGACAAACTCAGAGACAAACTCAGGAGTGTGAAACAGTTCAAACTGTCTTCACAAAATATTTATGTTGTTGCTGTAATGTCGTCAGGAACCTGAAGACCCAAAAAATGTGTTTTTATTCAGCCTGTGGTTCAGAACCCGACACTGAGGCATGATGGGAACACCGACACGACGTGTTTTTCCAGACCGCTTGTGGAGTTGTGTATGTGTGTGTCCACGGGGACTCGTCCACAAACCTCCTGTTCACTCCGTCTGTTGCTTCCTGTCAGCACTGCAATGCAACACATGTTAGAGTCAAAGCTGAGCTGCTCTGTACAGATGGAGACACAGTTCATTCACTCAGGCTTCTCGTCAGGAAACCTTTGGTCAACGCACCAGTAACGCAGCAGGATGCAACTCACCAAAAAATAATCAACCAAACAATAAATAGCAGTTATGTGAGTCTGCCTCACAAGAAATCTGACTGGAAGCTTCTTCATAGTTCAAACACGCATAAAAATAAAGCTGGTCCTAAAGCTGTGCTGCTGAAACACACATTAATAATCATCATTTCTCTGCCTGGATTAGCACTTCAAACAATAACCGCTAAAGGCTAACAGCTAGCAGAGGATGATTAGCACTTCAAACAGCTGTGTCTTAAGGCAAAGAGTTGGCCAAGCAGGATTAGCACATGAAACACGGCAGAATCGTGAGAGGAGATGCTGCTTGGTTTTCAGTATTGTCAGACAGCCCGGCAGCTCCACAGCTGAGAAACTGGGAAAAACTGGACAAATTCTGGTGAATCAGCGTTTCTCACCTGCAGGCCAGCGTTCCTGATCTTAATTATATTATTGATATTGTTCATGTGGTCCTGTTCTGCTGGGTCAAAGTCTTCCACTGTTGTGTCGCTGCTGATGGACTGGATTGTTCGCTCAGTGTAGATCAGACACATGTCTGTGGGCTCTGTCAGCTCCCTGAAAACACACTGTGCCAGTTTGTCCCAGTCTGACGGCCGGTCCGGGGCTCTGAATGAAACTATGATCAGTGTGTTGAGCTGATGTTGTTTTCCATTTCAAACTGAATGTGTTGAATTCAAACTGGGCTGGGTGTTGTTGAGTATGAACATGTTTTCTTTTTACTTTTCTTTTCATGTTAAGTATATCAGTAAGTGTAAGTCTGGGGATATTGTGTGTTTTTCTTGTCATCACCACAGTATTACCGCAGTATTGAGTTCCCGCCCCACTCGTCTGAGCCAGTCAGAAGCAGCGCTCAGCTGGCAATCATGCTGTTTCAACCCCTTTTTATTGTAGCATCAAATAACTAGTTAAAAACCAAGCTGATCAGAAAAATGAACACAAACATCAGTGTGGTAAGAACTACCTTAATTGACAGAAACCATCTTTTGGAAAATTTTATTTGACATGTACTTTGAGTTTTCAGTTTGGCTCATCTACCATCTGCTAACATTGAGGGGGAGGAGCTTATGAGCTGTACTGCAGCCAGCCACCAGGTGGCGATCCAGTGCTCTGGATTGACTGTTGTCCATCACTTTATGCATTTTTTGGGCTGTTTTATGATATGCTGAGTCACCACAGTCAGTGGATTTATTGACAGGGTGAAATATATCTGCACCAAACTGCTGAACTCTGATGAACCGTGTGTTGACAGGAAGGAAAATACAGAATAATGCCAGATTTACTGCAGTGAAAGTACAATGAGTGGTTGGTGTACCCAGCTCTGCTCTAAAGTGTTGATGATGTCTTTATATGATGTTAGAGGTGAAGCAGCACGTCGTCATCCACGTGCCCCCAACCGCCCTCACCAGGACAGGTGACATTATAGCAACAAAGTGTTGGTATAATGATCTGATGTGCTCATACTGCTTCATTCACTCATCCACCATCTTTGTTACCCCCCTTCACCCTCAGGATGTATTTCCTTTGCTCTGTGTGAGTCACTTCCTGTTGTCTTCCTGTGTTTGTGCCTCATGTTGCTGATTTACCTGCTGCTGTGTGTCTGTGGGCAGTAAAACAGACTGACGTGTTTTACTGAAGCATCATGTCTGTGGAGGTAAACACAGCGTGCGAGGGTTCGATCACGTGACACAACATGTGACTGAGCAGCCAACTCAGCTCACATGTGATTGGCTGCTCATCTCACACCTGCAGGGATTCAGCTCACCTGCGTGAGCCGTCACGTCTCCGAGCTATCGCAGACCGCAACGTGTTTACCTCCACACGCTTCATCTGACACACACACATACACAGTACAAAGTCAGCATTACTACATGAATAAATACATAAATGTACTTCATAACCACCAGGATTACCACAATAAACTGCACTACATACTGAATACTTTGCTATACTATTACAATATATTATAGATAGATGACTTTATTCATCCCCGAGGGGAAGTTAGGTTAGGTTATAATTAGATTATACTGTACTACATTGCTGTTTACTGTTACTCTGGACCCTCTACTATGTGATACTAAACTACACTGTATCCTAGTACTACCTATATGTACTATACTACATTGTATACTATTACTATGCTGTGTTACTCTGTGCAGCATTACAATGTACTGTACTATACAGTACTATGGCATATTACAATATAGGCTATTACCAGATGGTACTATGCTACACAGTAATATACTGTGCTTTAGCACTTTGTATTATACCACACTTCAGTGCAGTGTACACACCGTACTGTACTGTTATTTTGTCCATCATGTAACATAAGTGTACTTTATTACACAGAGTTTTGGTATGGGCTGATGGATTTTACAGCAACATGTTCTACTGTGGTACACTTACTACTTAATATGGAAAGTGTGTACCATACTCACTATAATACAGTTATTGTACTATGCTACACTAAACTGTAGTATATTAAACAGTTCTATACTGTGCTACATTATACACTGTTGCTAAGCTATAGTACACTCACAGTATACTATTACTACACCATATTACACTATACAGTATTACATTATACTGTACTCTACTCAACCATACTGTACTGTACTGTACTATTCTGTTCTGTTTGTAGTTTACTACTGCACTGTACTGCATACTGTTAGTATATTAAGCCGATATAAGTGGTGCGGCTCAGACCTCAGGAATAAATGAGGGCCGGATTCAAGACCTCACCTGAGATCTCATGTTCTCACACGGTCTCATGATTACCACGGCCACAGAACATCGGCGTGACCGTTCTGACGGAACGTTGGCCCGACCGTTCTGAGGGTTCTGGACTCGTCTCCTGTTGGTTTATTTGTGTGGCAGCTGAAACGTGTACAGTAGAAGTACAGTACAGTGTGCTGATATGAGACAGAAGGATCGTTCAACTCTTGTACTACACTTTATACTGGTACCACACTGTGCCATGCTTTAATACATACTGTTAGTGTTCTGTGCTGTATAATGCTATACTATGTTATACTAAACTATACTATAATATATATGTGTGTGGTAGTGTAGCTGAGATCTGCCGTAAACAACACACTACACTGCACTTCACTGCACTGTACTACATTGTACTGCAGTGTAGTGTGTTGTATTGCAGTGTAGTGCGTCACACACACACACTCTGGGGTTGTGGCAGCGATCAGTGTGTGGCTGACGTGTCTCTGCTGCGTGTGTTAATGTGTGTGTGCACCTATCGTATCGTTTATTTTAGGATAGGAAAAGTGGTAGAGCAGAGCCCGAGCCCAAACTGAAAACCTCTTTTAGGTCCATCACTTCGACCTCCGACCTCAAACGGCGTAGGGCCTCCGGGGACGCCACGGTAAGGAGATGAAGACTACCTACCCTCCTCCTCCTCCTGCTGTCTCCTCTCATCATCTTCATCTTCCTCCTCCTCCTCTCCTGTCATCTGTCTGTCTCCTCTCTCCTCACATCTTCTGTCCTCCATCAGTACCGTTTTTTTAGTTGGTCTTTCTTCTTCTCATCTCCTCTCCTGCCATCTCATCTTCAGCTCTATCATCTCCTTGCTGACTCATCATGGCGGACCGTCTGTCGGGCAGCCATCTTTATCCTCCCACCACCATCGGCTCACCTGTCCCTCTGACAGACAGACAGACAGACAGACAGACAGGTGAGAGGAAGCAGATCGAAAGCGTTCGGTTCGATCCGTCCAGTCAGCTCAGGGCTCGTGCTGTCGCCTCGTGGCTTTTCCTCCTCACACGAGTCGTCCTCTTGCAAAGGAGAAGTGAAGAGGGTCAGACTGTGTGGTCTCTTTTCTCCTGTGGATGTTCTGTCCTCTCATCCCTCCTCTGTTTGTGTCCTGTCCTTTGTCTTCGTCCTGTCTCTCTCTCCATCCGTGCCGGTTCTGTCGTTTTTGTCCTCACCTTCCTCTCCTGTCATCTCTCTGTCCCTTCACCTCACCATCAGAATGTCCTCACGCCTGTCCAGTTGTCGTCCTTGCCAGGCGGCCTGCTGTTTCTCTCCTCTAACTTGTCTCCTTTTCAGTGAGGGGACCGTTTGACGAGCTGGTCAGTCTTAGCTGCCAGAGATGCTGATGTTTGAGTGGCTAACGATCGACTCTTGTTTCAGCCCACAGGATGAGCTCAGTGAGATTCGGTGCTTTCTGTCGGCCGCCGCCGGCGCCTCGTTTTCCTTTTCAGCCTGGAGGAAACGTCTGGTTTGAGTCCAGACCTGCAGGATTTTAGTGTGACAGAGAGGGTTTGTCTCCCTGAGGTGTGAAATCCTGAAATCTTTTGAACCCTCAGCACTTTGGCCTGCGTGTCCCCCTGACATCCTCGTCCTCAGGGTCAGACTGTGTGTCCCCGAGCTGCTGCTCAGTCTGCAGCAGTGACGGATCACACTCTCATCTCTCCTCTTTGTGCTCATCTCTTTATTTTCTATATGAGTGTTTTCTCTCTCTCGGTGGGTTTGAATGGTGTCCAGATCACATGCTGTGCTACACACACACTGCCTCTGTCCTCCTCTGCAAGCACGACCGACCTGTAGCCTGAACACACACACACACACACACACACACACGGCCGGCTCTCCATCACACACCACGACTGCAAAGCAGCCGTTCTGCAGTCAACCTCTTTAACGTTGACTGACCAGCACGTCATGAGTGAAGTTTCTGCTTGAAAAAAAATCACCCATAATTCAGTGGATTATCAGAGTGGTGGTTAGCAGCGGCCTCAAACGAAGGAATGAAAATTGAACAAAGTAAAACTCACAAACACAAAGTCCTTCAGCACACACACAGAAATCTTCAGGGCTGCTGGAACTATTTCTTCACAGACAACAGGGTGTCCATCCGCCCGGCACTTCTGTGTCTGTTGCTGCGCCCGGTTGCCATGAACAGTTTAGATGTCAGACCTGGCAACCCACAAGGCAAGTGGGATCTCATCTCTGCACACTTCAGGTAGCTAAAACAGGCTGCTCCACAACACATCTGTTTCCATGGTAACCAGCAGGTGCTCCAGACACGTGGAGGCAGCTTTCAACGCTCTCTGTGGCAGACCTGAGCTCAGATTACATGATAGCAGGCGGTATTTAATTCAGCAGCAGAAGAAGAAACAGGGTCACTTCTGATCAGGTCTGATGTGACACTCCAACAATACATTTTGAAGGTAAAAACAAACATAGCACTGATGACACTGAGAAAAATCCACAGGAAGTCAGGGAGAGTCAGACGTCCGCCATCTTGGCTCTGATGTTGAGTGTGTTGGATTAATGTGTGTGTTTCCTTTGCTCTCTCTCTCTCTCTCTCTCTCTTTTTGTCGCTCTCCCTGTAGCCGTACCCGACTGACATCACCGGCCAGCTCAACCTATCAGATCCCTCCGTCAGCACCGTGGTCTGAGAGAGAGCGAGCTTCACTGCTGCTGCTGAGCCACACACACACACACACACACACACACACGACAGACTGAGCTTCCTCTGAGACACTCATATAGAGATGGCATCACACTGTGCCAACACACACACACACACAAACACCATCTGTCATCGCAAACCCCACCCACACACACACACACACAGACACACACACACTCGCCTTGCTGTGCTTGTAGCCGTCTTTCACTAGAGGGTCTTTTATTTTGAAAGGACTGTTTCAAATGTGTTACTTTGTCTTCGATGTTGTGAACTTGATTCTGTTTCCTGTCTATCACACTGATTGATCGCACTGACTCTTCTATCCTTCTGATCAGTTTTGGAACTGGTTCATGTCGCTGAAAACTCAAACTCCTAAAATCCAACACACACAGAACCTGCCCATCAATCCGGGACCTATTGATCGATTCGGCACTGGTCAATCAATTGGGGACCTGTCGATCGATTGGCACCATTCAGTCGATTGGGAACCCGTCGATTGATGTGGGACCGGTCGATCGATTGGAACCTGATCACTGGCCAGAGTGTGGTGGGTGGGCCGAGCCTCTGGGTCAGGAAGGTCCTTGAACCCGACCCACAGAGGTCTCCTGGATCACTGCAGACTGAACCAGGATCTGTTGACTCGCGGTTAATGGAGTCTTGAGAGCTGAGGGGACAAACACGATTTGTGATGAAGGAAGAGGAGGGTTTGGTTCAGTGATTCGAGCAGAGCTTCTCGTTGCTGGTCAGACTTTATGTAGAAGTGTTTTCTAATGCTGTGGTGTGTGTGTGAGCAGCAGGCGCTTCTTTAGTTCAGTTTATTTCTGATATTTACTGTAAAAAGTCCAAACATTTGTGTATGTATATATGCACACAAAAATGTGTATATATATATACATATGTACACATTTTTGTGTCTTAGATAGATGGGTAGATAGTTTATTGATCCCGAGGAAACAGCAGTGTAGGTTAGTCAAAAAGTAAAACAAACAAGGCCTAACTGTTAGTACGAAGTAGACTAAATATGTACTAAATAAATGAAATATGCTACATAAAGTATAGTAAAGTGCAGAGAAAGCAGGCCGACCGGATTGACTGTGTGTATTCAAACAAGAGACTACAAACTACAGTGTAAACAGATGTAAATGGATTGCCACTCAAAACTCAAAACTCAAAACTTCGACAGTGCGGTTACTTGTGCAAAACATACAAGATAAGGTGCATAGTGGAGTAAATGTCCTCAGATTTTACGCCAGATGTGACTCTCAGACTGCCGCTGGGATGGTGACCCCTGAACACCTGGAGATGTGTTGTAGAGGCGGATGTGGACTGGGTTGAACTGATCCGTTCTCATGCTGTTCCACTTTTTAGTTTTGAAATTCTCTTCTCATTTGGTATGAAAACCCCAAATGAGATGCTGAGCTGCACTGAACTGTAGTCAGTCAGTTAAATTATTAAATATGAATTGATTAAATCTAATGAGTGAACACAATAAGAAACACACGTGCTTTGAATTTGTCACTTTTTAAATTAAGTTCTTTCAGCTTTAGTGTGAAGGAAAGGAGAGACACTGTCTTGTTTTAATTGTTTCAATTTTAAATCTCTTTATGTCGACAGAAAGGGGAAATGATATTTAATATTGTATAATAAGTATTTATATGAGATTCATTATTACTTCAACCTATAGAAAACCTGCTAAACAAATGTGAAGGTTTTATATTTCTACATGATGCTTTCCGAAATGTTTCATCTGATCTGAACCCAGTATTAATATCTGTGATGTTTTAGTGCCGCACCCTGCAGAAAATCTTTTAAGTGTACAGAATCCACAGTGTACTTCCTGAACCAGAGGCTCCGCCCACTGCCCCCTGACGGTCCCAGAGCATGATGGGACATGTAGTCACTGTGTCTGCTGACCATTCTGTCTACCTCCAACCTGCCACCAACACAAACTGATGTCCTGTGAAAACCTCCTAACTCCTCACAGGCCTGCTGGAGTTAGGAGGTTTTCACGCAACATAATAAAAACGCACTGTGAAGCTGAGAGCCTCACTGAGAACAATGACGAAGAGTGGACTCATCAGTTGGATCAGACGACGAGCACACATCGTCTGAACAGAACTGCACTTCTGTATTGGAACAGCTGACGGCTAAAGCTAACGACCTAGTAGCATGATCATGGCTAACTAGCTAATGCTAATGATCCACCGAAGGCTAACTTTACCTATTTACTACCTAATGCTAATGCTAATGATACCAGTAGTCGGGTTTGATCAGAACGATCTGTTCTTAAGAAGGGCTGACAAAAAGACTGCTCATCTTTCAAATGAAGTTCAAACTGCTCTCAGATCTTTCATTTTGGGTGTTTTGCAGCAGCCGAGACCAGCTGCTTTGTTGTCTCTGAAGACGAAAAGTCTTGCCGTCACGGTGGTCTTCGTCACTCCTCTGCAGGCTGATTTCTTGTCTGAAGCTCCTCAGAGGAAGCTGAATGAAGCGACGCCACTGATCTGAGATCAGCTCTGACCCAGTCACTCAGAGGCGACTCATTGTTTCATTGTTCTCAGTGATGTTCTCTCCTCACATGATGATCCTGATGCTGTCAAAGGGGGGCTGCACCAGCCAGGACTCGCTTCAGACCAGCAGCACATCACTGGGTTTAATACGCCACCCAGGAACATGAATGATGAAATGCTGACTGAACAACACTGAGTATCTGTGACTTTAAAGTGTCTCTGCCACAGCGTTTGGTTTGGTGATGACTGTGTTGCAGACTCTTCACTGCTGCTTTGGTCAAAGTGTAGGAGAGAACTTCATGTTGTAATCAAAGTTCAGCTTTATTGTACAGAACATGCATTCAGATCGTAATGCAGCCTCCACACGACGCTCAGCGCACGAGTAGAACAAAGAAAGACAACAGCGCATGCAGAAGTAGGACTAAAGGAAGAAACAGAACAGATACGCATACTGTGTGTGTGTACATGTATGCATGAAGATACAAAAACATGTCGGGTAACTGTGACGAGGCAGGAAACCGTATGGAAGCTGTGAGGAGCCGTTTGAGTTCAGATGTCCTCTTGGCTCTGAACACAACACGTCTACGCACCTGGACAGGTACAGACTCATCAGAGTAGAAACAAATGCGGTTGCAAGAAAAATTATGTGAACCCTTCGGAATTACTTGGATAAACTTGGGAATTCATTTTTCCGTCGATGACAGCAATCGGTCCAGGCCCCGAGGCAGCAAGGCAGCCCCAAACCGTGACGCCCCCTCCACCATGTTTCACAGTTGGGTTGAGGTTTTGATGTTGGTGTGCTGTGCCTTTTTTTCTCCACACATAGCGTTGTGCGTTCCTTCCAAACAACTCATCTGTTTCATCTGTTTCATCTGTCCACAGAATACTGTGCCAGTAGTGCTGTGGAGCATCCAGGTGCTCTTCTGCAAACTTCAAACGTGCAGCAGTGTGTTTTTTGGACAGCAATGGCTTCCTCTGTGGTGTCCTCCCATGAACTCCTTTCTCGTTTAATGACTTACTTATTGTAGATTTGTCAACAATAATGTTAGCATGTGCCACAGATTTCTGTAAGTCTTTAGCTGACGCTCTAGGATTCTTCTTCACCTCATTGAGCATTCTGTGCTGTGCTCTCACAGTCACGGTCACATCACAGGACGACCACACCCAGGGAGAGTAGCAACAGTGCTGAACTTTCTCCATTTGTAGACAGTCTGTCTTACCGTGGACACACGGACATCAAGGCTTTTAGAGATACTTTTGTGACCCTTTCCAGCTTCATGCAAGTGAACGATTCTGGATCTTAGATCTTCTGAGAGCTCTGTTGTGCGAGGCATGGTTCACGTCAGGCAATTCCTCTTGAGAACAGCAAACTCAAAACTGCTGTGTGTTTTTTATAGGGCAGGGCAGCGTTAACCAACACATCCAATCTCATCACATTGATTGGACTCCAGGTTGGCTAACTCCTGGCTCCGATCATTAGCCTAGGGGTTCAAGTACGTTTTCCACCCTGCGCTGTGTATGTTTACATGTTGCGTTCAATAAAAACATGAAAACCTTTTATGTGCAGTATTAGTTTAAGCAGACTGTATTTGTCTAGTGATGTGACTTAGATGAATATCAGAACATATTTTATGACCAATTTATGCAGAAATCCAAGTAATCCCAAAGGGTTCACATACTTTTTCTTGCAACTGTAAACACAATGCCATTACAGTCAGGCTGTTCAAGATTAATCTTACTGATTTTTGATTGTGTTTTTAAAAAATGGAAATTTTAAAATTCGGAAACATTTTAACAAATTTGCTAAATATGTTTTACTGCTGATCACAGTGAGGTTTTCCACGTGAGATCTTGAAGGCGACGGTTCAGAACGTGTGGCTTGTGAGAAATGGGTCCAGTGACACAGACTCAGGACCTGCTGTCCTGACGGGGAGGGACAAACCCGTGTGACGCAAATACAGGAAGTTAGTCGTCTCGTTCCTGATCTGCCTGCAGTCACGTTTCTTATTTTTTTCATGCTAACATTTGTGGAGAGCAAATATCCTCCTCAGAGAGGCTCAGAGGCTCCAGGTTCAGGTTTTTAGCGGGATAAGAGTGTCTGAAGCATAGTACAACCTTAAGTTAAAGGTCCCTGAAAGCAACACTTGCATTATTATTGTCCTGAGGCTCCGCATTGTTTCTTTATAAACAAAATAAGCAAAATTTAGCAAAATTTTTCCTGCGTGTCATCACATTTGCAAATGATTTAAGACTTAAAATACTGCGTAGTTTCACATTCCAAGTGTAATAAACCTGTTTTTCGAAGACGATCTGAGTTTGTGCAGCTCACCCTGACGGTTACATTGTGATGTCATACTGCGACGTCATGAAGTGGTTTTCTTGTTGTTTTTGGACGTAAAGCACTGATTCAGCTTCCTGTTTCTCCTGCCGCTGATGATGATGATGATGTCGTCTCACTGCTGTTTGTATTGGATCTGTACGTGTGTGTAAGCTGATCCGAGGTCAGTTTGTTACAGAGCTGCGGTTACTGCAGTTCGATGTTCCTGTACAGACGTGATATTTTTGGATGTAAGTTTTTTTTCTTGTAAACACTGAAGCTGTTGAAGAAGAAGTTTCCCTCCATCCCCCCTCCACGCAGAACTTTGTGGACCTTTGACCTCCTCATGAGTCATGAAATGTTTGACTTTCTTCTGTTTGGTTTCTGTATGGCCGTTTGAAGGTTGTCTTGTTTTTCTCTGTTTAACATGATGACCAGAAAAACCAGTAACTCTTTATTTAACTGATTCCTTTACGTCTTAAAACCCATCTTGACAGGAAGTGAGACTTAGCTGTAAAGTTCCTAGAAAGTAAGAAGTGCTCTGGTACTCATTATTAGTAGAACAATATTAGAAACATCAACTAAATGTTTAGTGAAACCTGACTGAAGCTGCAGAAATGTCACAACATAAAACGTTTCAAGTAATAAATCAACATTGACTTGAGTTAAAAAGTATTTCTGCCTGGTGTTTTTATTTCAAAGCAGCAGCCTGATGTGCTGTGCAAACCTGTCGACAGACAGCCAATCAGTGACCAGCAGGGACAGAACAGACGACTGGACATCAGTCATGAGGCACGATTTTCCATCGTGGAATAGAACAGAACAGTAACTGATTTTACTTCGTCTGAACGCTCCTCGTTGGATTAATGTTGTAAAATTATCTGACCTGTTTACTAGTTAAAGGAACAGTTCACCTCAAAATGGCAAGATCGGCATGATGTTTACCTGCCGCATGGAAGCTCATTCACGTCTCGTCTACGCGTTCAAACACCCACCTCACCTTTTAGCTTAGCGGCTCTCTGGCCTTCTGGAGAATTGGATCACAGGGGATGGACTGCATCAAGCCACATTATGGGTGTTTTTTTTACTTTTTAAACCAGTCTCCAGCCTCTTCAGCTGATCAGCAGAGGGCTGCAGTGCTGTTTCACAACAAGGCCTGGACCACCTCACTTCCACCTCATCCATGCTGCCTGTGGTGGTATTGAGTTTTGCAGTCTGTTCAGCACAGTCGGCCTCCAGGAAACTGCATCCAGGCTTCCAAGGTCCATATCCAAGATCATCAATCTAGCTGCCGTCTTTCCACGTCCACCTTAACTTTCACATCCCCTGACTCTTGTTGGTTCAGGAGAGTCCACCACTTGAACTTCTGCCAGATTACCTGGACTTTGATTCCCTGCCCGTCAGTAAAGTTTGTCTTCCTCTCTCGGTCTTTTGACCCTTGTTTACTTAATGGAATAAACCTTTTTGTACTTTACTGGACCCACAGCATGTTGTGTTTGTGTCGTTCTGTGTCAGTTAGTGTAACATTTCTGCCTTTATTTGTCATTTACTTGACATTTCTCTCTCTGAGATGAGTGTGTGAAACTTCAGTAAAACCTTCAGGTGTTGAACTGTAGTCACACTCCACCACTTTTCAGAAGAACCATTAGATACGTGACAAGTGATTCGAAGGCTCTGATGGGTTCCCTCCTGCTGTCCAGCAGTTTCTGTTCACTCCCGTTAGATGCATCACTTGGCAACCAGCGTGTCCGTCCATAAACAACCTTTTCAGATGTACTGTGAAACCAAAGCTTGACATGTGTAATACCACAGTCTCTCCGTCAAGCCTCTGTCTCTTTGATTCTGAAGAAGGACAAGAGCAGACTGTTTCCTCCACGAAAGCCACCACAGTAGTCGAGCAACTCCAGTATTGTGTCACAACAACCCAGGTTCTCTTTCCTCTCTGAATGACGTTGGGATGTGGCATCAGACAAGACATGTAGAGATGAAATGTTTTCCTACTTTGCTCTGTGGTGGTTTAAATGCAATATTAAAGACAGGTGTCCAACGGCAGGGTCCAGTCCTCTCTGCAGTTTGCGTACTCCCTCTTGGCTAGCGTATACATACACATAACATCAAAATTTCCATTTTTATGCAGATGATACTCAGATTTATCTAAGCTGTGACTCTGCATAAGAAGACTGAAAACCTGCTAAACAAAAAGTCCAGCTAAGTGCTGATAAGACACAGATAGTGATTACTGATCTATTGTCTCCTTCTGTAACTCAGCAGAGCAGGAATTTCTCTTAATCATTTTTTGATCAAAACACACACAACATGAAAATTCAGTGGTTAAGTCCTGTTGAAGGATGAGACCAATTCTGTTAGCCAGGACTCTGACTCGGGCCAGGAAACATGATCATGTGACCCTGATCATGGTCATCTTCAGAGCTGATTAGAGGGCTTTTATATTGTCCGGATTCCGTCAGGGACATCAGTTCTGGTCCAGGGTCTGCAGTGACAGACGGAGGTGATGGAGTCTTTGACAGGCATGAAGAGGTCAGTGTTGTGGTCTCATCTGTTTGAACACCCACTTATTAAAAATGCCTCTCCAGCGATTGCACTCGTTTGATCATTTTTAGATTGTTCTAAATGTGTTATGTTTATCACAGAGCACTTTGCACTGTTTGAAAGATGCTAGAAATATAAAGTTTATACAAAGTTCACCTTTGAGCTGATGATGTGCTCGTGTTTACGACATGTTTAACTGTATACAAATCAGTCAGAAAAATGAAATGAAAACATGATCCAGACTTCACTGTCACTTCAGCGTTTCTGGCTGCAGCTCTCAGTCCAGTTGTTGACTCTCAGTCTGAAGGTCACTGTAGCCCCGCACCCAACCGAATATCGAGAACTGAGGACCTGAAGGAAGACGGGACAGCTCAGAACATTCATCCACCTCCACTGCTCCTGGACTGACCGGCTCACCTGTCAACACTGAGGAGCTTCTGACTGATTACTGATCATCAGATCACCTTTGACTTCTGATCAGCTGGTGTGATTGGCTGGGACGCAGAAGAAAAATCAGCACAAAAGAGCACAGAGAGGTGAGGCAAACACGTTTACGGAGGTATTTATGACAAATAAAGCTGATTTAAAACTCAGTGAATTCACACTGGAAACAGTTGGTTCTCCCACAAAGCACTGCACACAGGAAATGGAAGGAAACAGATGAGTTGGCTGCGACGTGTTGGACAGTTTCTGTCCAGATTGCACATTTCCTTCGTCACTCTATCACGCTGTAATTGTTTACAAGCTGTTAGACTGTTTTATTCTAGTGTTGTTTTTAATTTTTTGTATATTCTATATTTTTATACTTCTTCATACTCTACATTTAAGTCCTTTATACTTTAAATACTGCATTGCATGCTGATTTGTGTTTTTTGCCTTTGCACTGACGTTACTGGATGCTGAATGCGAATGCCCTTTTCCTCCTGCCATGTGATCGAGAGTGCTGGGTGTGTGGTGCATCCACAATTCTGCTGGATGTGTGGATGCACCACCACGTGTGGTGTAAATGTCTGTCATGTCTGTCACATGATCCTCAGCCGTCCTCACTGTCCACTGCAGGGAGCTGCAGCTCCCAAAGCAGGCAGTGATGCAGCTGCTCAGGATCTCTATAGTCCCTCTGTAGAAGCTGGTCAGGATGGGGGGCGGAAGATGAGCTTTTCTCAGCCTTCTCAGGAAGCAGAGACGCTGCTGGGCTCTGCTGCTGTTGAGAGACCAGGTAAGTTTCTCCGCCACGTGGACACCAAGGAATTCGGTGCTCTTGACGATCTCCACAGAGGACTCATTAACGGTCAGCAGTGTGTGGTCCCCCCGGTCTCTTCTGTCTTCTGAAGTCAACAAACATCTCTTTTGTCTTGTCCACGTTCAGAGACAGGTTATTGGCTCTGCAGCAGGATGTCAGCAGTTTCACCTCCTCTCTAAATGTACAATCACGTCTGGGATGTTCCTAACAACTGATTTCCTTGAGGTTTAAACAAGAAGAAGCACATTTCATCTATCAGGTTAAACACCATCAGATAAAATACTGTGTACCTTATCAGAGTTGATATGAAACTGATCATCTTGCTCTTCAGTAACATCTCAGACAGCACCTGACCTGCGTTGTTAACATCAAGTTAACAACAAGACATTTCAGTGTAAATGTAGTTTAAATGTGTCCTGTTGCAGCTGAACTGAAATCCACTGACAGGCTGCACAGGTTGGCTGATTACTGACCTGCTTGGCGTTGCTCAGCAGTGTTGGGTGACATGCCAGAGTCCGACTTCTGGTTCCCGTCTCTGATGAAATATTTACTGCTCGCCGTTAATGTTTTTCGTCGTGTTACATGTCAGAATCCAGAACATCGTCCTTAAGTCTCCATACAGCCAAACCAGAGTCAGTTCTAGGGGTGGGGCCACAGGCGCATTGGCCCAAGCTGATTAAGTGCCCCTGTCCCATCACTCATCTGTCCTTCGTCCAAGAACGATGCTCAGATTATAGGTGGAGGCAATTCCATGTCCAAACTGCTGGGGACAGTAATGCCGAACAGGAAGTCCTCCGTCAATAAAGCTTACAGAAGAAGGTATGACCTGCTTGAATGCCACC
The DNA here is from genome assembly GCF_020382885.2 of Scatophagus argus. Taxonomy (NCBI): domain Eukaryota; kingdom Metazoa; phylum Chordata; class Actinopteri; family Scatophagidae; genus Scatophagus; species Scatophagus argus. The sequence goes on from NC_058496.1 coordinate 471,231, forward strand.
GCAACAGGAGAAGGATTGGGACTACATGGAGAACGGATCAATGGCAGTCAGCAGTTTGTTGGCAGGTCACAAATCCCAAAGCAGTTTTGAATGTATGAAAGAACATTTACTTGTTGCTGTCACACAACTCAAGTCTGACAAGCATTAAGTTAAGAAGCAGCAGCAAGATATTAATTAATTAACAGTAACTTACTTGTGTTCAGGCATGAATTTAACGTTAGCATTTCGCTGTCGTTGATAAATGTAATGTTAACCCATGCACTTCTTTTTAATCAGCATTCCTGTGTTAACATTGACCATACTGTTTGGCAGCGACAGAGTAACAAAAAAAAGGATCAGGCACAGGTGGGTCAGTGGTTTTTGGCCAAAAGAACCTGGGGACCAGCCGCTGAAAATCTGCAGGGTGAGAGCGACAGAGGACGGCGGACCAGAGGACGGTGGATCCGAGGACAGTGGACCAGAGGAAGGCGGACCAGAGGAAGGCGGACCAGAGGACGGTGGACCAGAGGACGATGGATCAGAGGACAGTGGATCAGAGGACAGTGGACCAGAGGACAGTGGATCAGAGGACAGTGGACCAGAGGAAGGCGGACCAGAGGAAGGCGGACCAGAGGACGGTGGACCAGAGGACGGTGGATCAGAGGACGGTGGACCAGAGGAAGGCGGACCAGAGGACGGTGGACCAGAGGACGGTGGACCAGAGGACGGTGGATCAGAGGACGGTGGACCAGAGGACGGCGGACCAGAGGACGGTGGACCTGAGGAAGGTGGACCAGTGGAAGGCTGACCAGAGGATGGTGGACCAGAGGACGGCGGACCAGAGGAAGGCAGACCTAACCCTAACCCTTACCAGACAGGAGAGGGGGGAGAGACAGGAGAGGGTGGAGACATTAGAGGGGGGAGAGAAGAGACAGGAGAGGGGGAGAGGAGAGACAGGGAGGATAGAGAGAACAGTGCAGAGCAGGAGCAGCAGGATCCAGGCAGGGCCATGGAGGGTTCTGGATCCAGCAGTGGTACCAGGCCTCAGAGGGTAGGGGGAAGGAGATTCTGGATCCAGCAACATGCTGTAGCAAGTGCTGAGAAGAGATGGAGCACAAGAGCTCCGGGGGAGAGAGCTTTTAGAGAATTTTAAATGATCTTCAATTTGTCCCATCTGCCAGTGTGGGTACAGCTTATAGGATGCTGTGTATTTCAGTGGATCGACCAATCACACAAAACCACTTTCTAAAACACGAGTAAATTGGTGAGAAATGTCATAAGGCTAACGCTATCCGTCTTCCTCTTAAACTGAGACGAGACCCAAACGTTTTTAATCAAGCTGAATCAGAATCAGAATCAGAATCGTCTTCATTGCCATGTAAGTGAAGAGGTTTCACATTACTAGGAATTGGTCTTGGTGATTGGTGCAAACATAGAACGTAAGAACGAGTGACATATAATAGTAGAATAAGATAAAAATAAAATAGAATAAGGTAAAACAAAATAAAATCAGTAAAATAAGTCATAATACTAAAGGCTTGATGCATCAGCACCTCCCTGTTATCTTGTGTTTTTTTCTGTTTGTAATTAACTAATCGTAAATAATGAATTTTGCAGGCTGATGGCGGGTCGGATGGAGAGCTGGACGATCCTGAGGCTCCTGATCCTCTTCGTCGTCCTCAGCCTCACTGGACAATTCAGTAAGACCTGTTTTAGGCTCCCCTCTGTGTGGTTACCATGGTAACGCCTGTGAAGGTGAAGACACAACCTTTGTGAAATCAATACCGCGACTGTCAAAGTGTGTGTTAATGACTGAGGCACAGAGCGCCCCCTAGAGGCCGCCTGCTGCTTTAAATACTGAATTTCTCAGCTTTAACCAAAATGCAGTTTTCATATGAGATGCGGTTGCTTTATTAATTCGTTATCTATTGGAAAAGTATTCCCAGAAGAGGTTTTTCATGACCACATGATTGAAGGATTGTCCTCCATCATGAGGGGAGACGCTGACACGTCTCACTCAGAGGAGTGTGGCTGCAGCTTCAGCCGATCCCGTGGATCCTGACGAGTCCACTTTGTTCCACAGAGCTGAGAGATGGCGAGTGGGCGGAGCTCCGGCCTGACGTGGCTGCACTGCACCGCCTCAGAGGACTGTCTGAGCACATGTTTCAGGAACAACTCGACAACCCTTCAAAACAAAGGTATCTTCACAAACGTCAGGTACATCTGCAGTCTGCAGATATTTGAGTAGCTGTTTACATATTAAGGGTGAGCTGATGCGTTTTGGGGAACGGAGCGTGATTTATTCGCATGGCTGCAGACATTTTGACTCCACCCTCTCCTCTGATTTCATCTGAAATTTTGATAGGAAATAGTATTTTGCTGTTTGGAATAGTGATTCTACTATAGACAAAATGGAGCCTGCTATTGATTAAAAGTACCAATTACAATAAAAATCCATCCCCTCTGCTTTGATGACATGTATTGAAAGACAAAATATTTTTGTATTCTCTCCATCCATTGGTCTGTAATGATTGGCTGGAAAATCATAGACTGTATTAATAAGTTTTGGGCAGAGTCAACATGGCGGGACTGTCTGTGAAGTAGGCCAGCACCGTCTTGGTTTGCCCTACTCGTCCAGCTCGCCCATCAGTCTGTGAGTCACATCAGGCGTAAAAATCTGAGGACATTTATTCCACTTACCTTATGTTGTTTGGCACAGTTAGCCTGCACTTTATAACTCATTTCTGAGTAACAATGTGTTTACATGTGTTTACACTGTGGCTCTTTAGCCTCTGGTTTTACACACACAGTCAGTCTGGTCCACCTGCTTTGTCTGCACTCTGTTGTACTTTATGTAGCACATGTTAGTTTATTTAGTATGTTTAGTCTGTTTTTCCCACTAACAGTTAGGCCTTGTTTGGTTGTTTGCTTACTTTTTCTCTAACCTACACTGCCGGATCAATAAAGTATCTATCTATCTATCTATCTATCTATCTCTCTATCTATGGTGGTAGACCTTGTGTTGAGGGTAGTGATCAAAGTATTATCCATCAAAGTATAATCATTTCAATGCAAATGATAATCAAAATTCCACTACATTCAAACAGTACCGTCTGTCTGGCCTGTTATGCTCTCTACTTATCGGCAGCCGTGGCCTAGAGGTTGGAGAAGCTTGTGATCGGAGGGTCACCGGTTCGATTCCCCCACCGGACGGGCAGGAAAAGTTTGGGTGTGTTGGAGTGATTAATGCTCCAAACTGCTACTTGGGCCACACTCATAAAAAAGCTGAGGATCATTTAGAAGTTAAAAAGCAAACAGAAAACTACAAAGATGGGGAGTTTAAGATACTGCTATAGAGGATGCAGTTTCAAATACCACATACAACTTATTCCTGTGTTTAATTATGGTCTAAGCTAAAGTAAAAATTTAACAGAAAAGCACATTTAACACGTAGTTACAATTAATCATCTAACACTTTAAATTTCTGCCGCAGTTCTGTTCAGTTTGTGAGCATGTGAGAAGTGCGGCGTCCTGATGTCCTGACTGAGGATCACAGGCCATCTGACGGCCACTCGGACCAGGCGTTGCAGAATTACAACACAGACAAGCTCTAAATCAAATTTGATGAATGTTTTCCAAAATAACCAAATGTATGTGTTCTAGACATTGTAATAAAAACAAAAAAATGTTTAAGGTAGGGTGAGTTCGTGGCCAGATGACCGGCCCTATGAACACTTCTTCGATCCATTAGCATTGTGAGGACAAACAGTAGGACCCATTAACTGTGTAAATGTGACATGAAAAAAAAACAAAAAAACATTTGTTGATGTTGTAATTCTGCAACAGTGGGCTTTACGGGGTTAATTGTAACTTTAGGCCTCAATGTAATTTAACTGAGTTAAATAACTCATTCAAATAAAATAGCTATAGAGACGTAAGCTGTTTTTGCACCGGGCTGAAAACATGTTTATTTCTGATTTAAAGTAGGATATTTTAAAGTGAGGAGCGAAACCAGATTGGAAGTGCAGTTTTTCAGCTTTGCACGTTCATCTTCATCTTTCAGCCTCAGAGGTTGCTGCAGGAGGAAAACAAACTCCACTCCTGCACTGAAGTCAGTTGGAACAAAGCCAATGTCAGACTGAAGATGGAATTGTGGATTTTATATCACTGTAATGTAAACATCTTCGGGAATTTAAAGCAATCACCTTGGACTGAAATAAATTATGGAGGGTATTTTTCACTGCTGTCTGATATTTTATAGATTAAATGATTGGCACTGATGAATTATTCTCTCTTTTGACGTGTATAAAAACTCTCAGCCTAACCACATAGTCTTTTGACCTCAGCCTCTGCCACACGAGGACGGCAGGCAGCATACATCAGACTACAGGAAGTAATCAGGGTGCATTAGCTGAGATTAAGAAATATGCTTCATCACACACTGCTTTTGGTTCTTCTTTAATTGAACAATTAAGTAAGACTCAGTCCCTGTGACTTGACTCCACATCTGGTTGTTAGAGTGTGTCTTTTAATGAAGAGAAAATACATTTTAACAATTGATATTGTTTCATCTCAGGTTCACATCCACCCATGGGGCCAAAGTCCAGAGATCCATCAAAAGGTAATATTCTCAGCCAAGGTTTTTAATATAGTTCTGCTGAGAACTGGTTTGCTAACTGCCATTTGTGGTGTGTGTGTTTGTATATTTTTAATCTTGTCTTGTGAGTCTTGTGAGTATCTAATCAGAAAAATTGGATTTTAATATGTTCACATAATATGGGCACGTAGGGTTAAGAACAAGAAACTGTCCAGAATTACAACCATGACGAGCAAAGTTACCGAAAAAAAAAGCCGGGTCTCGACAGCTGAGCGGCAGCCATGTCCTTCCACTGTGTCCAGCCCTCACAACACAGTTTTCTTATGTGCATTGAATCAACCTCCATCCTGGCAAAGGAAGCTCAGAAATGACTGAAGTTTGGGACTTCTGTTTCTCAGGAGTTACACTGAAGTCCCTGCATGTCAAAGAGTCCTTGATAAAGATACTGCACCCCAAATTGCTCCCGATGGCTGTAAGTGTATGTGAGAGCACTTTGAGGAGATGGTAGACTTGAAGAGCACTTTATAAATGGAAGTCCCTTTACCATTTGGAATTTAAGTAAAACTTCGTATTAACTTATGCAGGAACAGTGGGTTCAGGATTGTACGGTTCTGATGCAGGTGTTTAAAACTACCCTGAGCATCGCTGGTACCCATCTGCTGAACACTAATCATATCAGTGAGGTGAGGGTGCGCAGAACCTAAGGAAAATTAAATTTCAGCGTCCAACCACAGCCTGTTCACCCTGCTGCTGTCTTACAAGAGATACAGAAGTAACCGCTGCCACACTGCCAGACTACAGAGCAGCTTTTTTTCCTAAGGCTGAGAGACTCAAGTCATCCTTCACACTACTTTGCCATAAATAAAATGAACATAATGTCTGAGAGACTGGTTTGTTTTACCTGGCCACTAAATGTGGCTTGACAAAGGGTTCCAGAAAAGACATCTAGTGTGGCTACCCATCTTTCAACAGCATAGCAAAACTTTTTGTTTCTTATGGAAGGTACTCTTAAACTGAAGTCAGATTAACTTCATGTGATCCATCCATTTTCTTCCACTTTATCCGGGACCAGATCGTGGGGGCAGCAGCTTGAGCAGGGATGCCCAGACTTCCCTCTCCCCAGACACTTCCTTCAGCTCTTTTGGGTGGACGCCAATGTGTTCCCAGGCCAGCCGAGTGACATAGTCCTTCCAGCGTGTCCTGGGTCTTCCTCGGGCCCTCCTCCCAGTGGGGCATGCCCGGAACACCTCCCCAGGGAGGCGTCCAGGAGGCATACAAAACAGATGCCCAAGCCACCTCATTGGAGGCTTCTGAACCGCTCTTAGTCAGACCTGTCACATAGGACCTGTTTGCCTTGGGAGACCCTACCAGGGGCATTAAGCCCCCCGACAACATAGCCCCTAGGATCATTTGGATGTTCAAACCCCTCCACCATGTTAAGGTGGTGGTTCATGTGATATTTATCAGATTTTAAAGATATGTTATTTTGTTCCCCTTTGTGATACAAACATGAAATTTCTTTTAGGATGGACATTGACCTAAACCCAATGGGCTTGCAGGATAATTTGCAAGAGTGTGAGAAGAGTTTCACAGCTTGTGTAATTAAGATGGGGCAGGTAGGTGGTATTTCAAAGAAAACTGGAAGCAGCACTGAATTCAGAAGAACTGAACTCAATCATACTACATACAGTCATGGCCAAAAGTTTTGAGAATGACACAAATATTACATTTTCACAAAGTCTGTTCCTTCAGGGTTTATAGGTGTTTGCCAGATGTTTCTATGGTATAATGACATACAATTAGAAGCATTTTACAAGTATCAAAAGCTTTTATTGAGAATTACATGCAATAGGTCAATATTTGCAGTGTTGACCCTTCTTTTTCAAGACCTCTGCAATTCTCCCTGGCATGCTGTCGATCAACTTCTGAACCAAATCCTGACTGATGACCGTCCATTCTTGCATAATAAATGCTTGGAGTTTGTGAGAATTTGTGGGTTTTTGATTGTCCACCCGTCTCTTGAGGATTGACCACAAGTTCTCAATGGGATTAAGATCTGGAGAGTTTCCTGGCCAAGGGCCCAAAATCTTAATGTTTTGTTCCCTAAGCCATTTTGTTATGACCTTTGCTTTATGGCAAGGTGCTCCATCATGCTGGAAAAGGCATTCTTCATCACCAAATTGCACCTGGATGCTTGGGAGAAGTTGCTCTCGGAGGACGTTCTGGTACCATTCTTTGTTCATCGCTGTGTTTTTAGGCAAGATTGTGAGAGAGCCCACTCCCTTGACTGAAAAGCAACCCCACACATGAATGGTCTCAGGATGCTTCACTGTTGGCGTGAGACAAGACCAATGGTAGCGCTCACCTCGTCTTCTCCGAACAAGCCTTCTTCCAGATGCCCCAAACAATCGGAAAGGGGATTCATCAGAGAAAATGACTTTACCCCAGTCCTCAGCAGTCCAGTCCTTGTAACTTCTGCAGAATATCAGTCTGTCCCTGATGTTTTTGCTGGAGAGAAGTGGCTTCTTTGCTGCCCTCCTTGACACCAGGCCTTCCTCCAAAAGTCTTCGCCTTACTGTGCGTGCAGATGCACTCACACCTGCCTGCTGCCATTTCTGAGCAAGCTCTGTACTGGTGGTGGCCCGATCCCGTAGCTGAAACAACTTCAGGAGACGGCCCTGCCGCTTGCTGGACTTTCTTGGGCGCCCTGGAGCCTGTTTGGCATCAATTGAACCTCTCTCCTTGAAGTTCTTGATAATCCTATAGACGATTGACTGAGGTGCAATCTTACTCGCTGCAATAAACTTCCCCGTTAGGCCCTTTTTGTGCAATTCAGTGATGGCTGCATGTGTTTCCTTGCTGGTAACCATGACTAACAGATGAGGAACAATGGAACCATCTTCGAGTTCCAAGTGTCGAGTCATCCTGAGAGATTGATCTCCAGCCTAGTCCTCATCAACACCCACACCTGTGTTAATGTGTGTGACACCTGTGTGTCAATGAAATTATGTTAGCTGGTCCTTTTGTGGCAGGGCTGAAATGCAGTGGAAATGTGGTTTTAGTGATAAAGTTCATTTTCAAGGCAAATAGGGACTATGCAAATAATTGCAGTTGAGTGAATCACTCCTCATAACATTCTGGAGTATATACAAATTTCCATTATAAAAACTGAAACTGCAGACTTTGTAAAAATTAATAGTTGTGTCATTCTCAAAACTTTTGGCCATGACTGTAACATAAAAGTTGTAGAGTACTTAACATTAATTTATTTTTAATACAAATAATTTTGTGATTCGAGGAGGATTTTAAGACACCTATTTTTAACTTTATTATCTGTTGTGGGTTTTTTTTAATTGTTTTTCAGGAGTTTGAGAACTTATTGGCTGCTATTGAAGAACATAAGATACGGGACTGGCTGCTAAGCGCTTCAGAGATCTCTCACAGCTACAGCCAGAAACTTCTGGTCACGACTGATAAAGAAAAGTCGACAAATGACCGAGTCCAGCAGGAATACAGCATAGATCCTCATTACTCAGTAATAATCAGCAAAGAATGCCTCCACAATGCCTCATGTGTACCAGAAACAGACAGCTACACTGTGGTGAAGATATTTGGAAGTGTTTCCGACGATGGACAGACTTTGTCTGGCCTTTCCGGTTCGTCTCTTGCAGAGCTGATGTTGAAACCGTCACTGGAAGCTGTACCAGTTTTCTCCCTTGATGGAAACACGACCACAGTTTTCCAACACAACTTCATGAGGATCTTTATGGTCCGTGGCGTCAAAGCTGTGTTAGAAACGAACCAGGAAAATCATCAGATTTACCAGGTCATGAATCAACCCGACTCGGTTTCTGGCTACCGAATTCCACAAAGACCAGTTGATCATAGCACCCAGTATGACCACCAGCAGATCCTCATTATGGAGGATGACCCTATTGTCAGAAAGGCTGCTGAATATCTTTATGCAAAGCACCCAAAAGTCAGCTCTGTCTACGCTCTTGATAAAAACCAAAAGCCTAAACTGATTCACGGTGACTCCGTACCTCTCTCAGAGGACAGCAGGCTGGTGCTGGTAGGCCACGGCAAGAGAGACAACTCAGGACAGGTGAGACTGGCAGATTACACCGCCACAGAAGTCACCAAAATCGTGCAACAAACCTTCAGGGTTGGTAATAAAATCAAAACGACGAGTGTGGTGGCCTGCGAGGTCGGATCAGATAAAGCGTTTGTTGAAACCCTGCTGAAGGAGCTTCATGAGACCGCCAACATCGAGACAGAGGTGCATCTCAGGGATGCTGTGCTGCAGGTCAGGCACACAGGAGAGAAAATCACCCAAGACATCTCCACAGATGGGCTGGCAGAATGGCGACATAAAGATGACAGCAAGAAGGTGGTGGCAACCCTTGATCGGAATGGAAACGTGATTGTTAGAAATGAGCCTGGCAGCAAAGGAGAACCAGTTTTTACCAGTGAAAGAAACACACTAATTAATGAATATGTAGGAAATCGATTTAAGGCCTACAAAAGCAGCTGGCCAGACCAGCCACAGAGATTCATTCACCACAAAGCTTCTGCAAAGTTTGACCAAAATGTTTGTGATGAACTTGAAGCTCTGTCCTGGGGATTCTTTCACGGAGACCTGCCCGAGCCAAAAAAAGTGAACTTTAACAATTTGAGGCAAATAGAGCAGCATTTTGTAATAGGGAAACACATTAATAATGATAAAAACATAGAGTGGATAACAGATCACCAAGAACTAAAGAATATTCTTTCCAAGTGTTACGAGGTTAATTCAGGAGAAGATGTCAGAAAAGTCATCCGTCACTACGCAAAGACTGGAGAGGAGAAGCCCACGTACCTGATGGTCAAAGACTGGATTTATGTTGTTGACCCAAAGAATCTGTATGACTATCCAGTTGGGAAAAGGCTTGACAACAATCAAAGACAAAATAAGAACACAATAAAGGAAATTAGGAACTGCATTGAAAAACAGATAGGCAATGAAAAATATCCAGACATGAGAGCACACATTGTTGATAAAAATATACCTAACTCAAAAGAGCGTTATGTTCAATATGTTAAAGATATTTTTCTTGGAGAGCACACAACTCATCTTCCGCTCTCCACTGAGGCCTGGTGCACCACATATTTCACTGCATCAGTTATATCTGAATCGGCCAGAAACTTCCGAACATTTCCTCTGGTTCTTACGGCCCTGGATATGTTTGAAAGCCCAAATAACAACATCAAGGAGCAAGGACTGGATTTTTTCTTTGACGAACACCCAATGGCAAGAGGGTCCAGTTGGATTGACCCAAGTAGGCGTGGATTTAGTGGCTCAGCAACACCCATCGGTTCTAGCAAATTAGGAAATACAGTAAATCCTCCGACTGAGGGGCAATTAATGTCTCACCTTGAGATGGTCTTAGAAAATGAGGTCAAACAGTACAAATCATGGCTTAAAGTAGATACAAAAAATAGTCAGTCTGAAATAATGAAGCTTGCAGAAAAATACCAAATAATTGAAAGTAATACAGCTGATCAACAAAACATCATCAACGATTACAAAACTTTTAAAGAACAAATAAGTGAACCCTCAGCCTCTGGCACATTAGGAGGCTACAATGATGGTCGCACAACATCCCAAGACCTAATGTCTGCCTCAAAGCTGGAGAATTCATTCAAACTTGAATCCCATTTCTCCAGACTAAAAGCATTATTTGCAGAACAAATTAACAGTCAGCTAAAGGCAAAATATGGTGAAAATACGGCAGGTTGGCGCATCCAGGAAGGCAGTGCCAGAATGGAGGATGGACAGGTCATATGTCACCTCGTGTCTGATGCTGCTGAAGTTGAACCTGTTGAGTTCAGGGTTAAGTTATCTGCAGAGAGTCAACGCTACAATGAGAAGATGCTGAAGACCATTGACACGGCAGTTCATGACTTGGAGGGTCATGTTTCAGGGTCCTCCCATCAAGTCAGCAAGTATGTAGAGCACACTGGGACTGCTGTCGGGATACTGGGCCTCATGCTGGGGATGAAGGGGGCTGCTCGTGCCCATGAACAAGGTGACACCGAACATGAAGTGGTGGGAGCTTTGCAAACTGCTCATGGAGCAGTAGCTATGGCAACATCTGTTATTGCAAAACAAGCTCTGTCCTCGGAGACACGGATCGCCAGAGCTGCAGCAGTAGTGATGAAAAGTCCTGTAATGAAGGGTACCATGGTAGTCTTACCATTGGTGGGAATTGGATTTGGAATATACAATGTTATAGAAGACGTGAAGAGAGGTGACCCTCTGGGCTACATTGATGCTGGCATAGATGTCAGCATGGTTGCTTTGGATGTTATTGAAATTGCTCAGCCTGAATTGGCACCGTTTATAGCGCCTGTCACCATGGCTCTATCAGTTGTCCGGATGGTTATTGATGATGTCTACATGAGCATAGAGAATGAACTAAAGAGCCTCCCGAAGGACGCTGGAGTTCTGGAGAAACTGGTGGCTGGTCTTCGTGGCTTTGGGAAAGGAATTTTGCATTTTGCAATTCATGTGGCAAGTATTTTTTATGATTGGCGTTACGACGAAATTGAAGAGGGACACAGGCTGGTTGCGCAGATATCAGACTATAGCAAATATTACAGAGTTACTAAGCAAGAGGATGGAACCAGTGCCATCGATTTTACTGCTGGTGACTCCTCCTGGAACGGAGGAGGCATTCACTTCTGCCTCGCTGACCAGGGTCAGTCTGAACTCTGCATGGACTACTTTGTATCTAGTGATGAGAGGATGACGAAGAGGTGCTGGGACATTGACACACAGGGAAGCCAGGATATTATTCTTGGCCTGGGAGAGTCACGTCAGTTAGAGTACAGCACACTGCAGAAGAAAGTGCTCATGTTCATACCAGCCGGTTCTGTCACTGTGGTTTCAGGTTATATACCTATATCTTATTCAAGATATGGGACTTACACGGGAAACAGAGACTCTAATCGTTTTTTTGCAATTCAGAAAGCAGAGGACCAACATGTGATTGAGGTCATGTTAAGTTACTACTACAAGCTTTACGGTGAACCAGGTGATGACGTATTCTACCTCGGCCCACAGAGAAGTTATGTTCAAGGCTCTGGTGGGAAAGACACTTACATCATTCCTAAAAATGGGGGGAAAACAATCATTAACAACTACGATCCTTCCAAAGCGCCAGACACTCTTCATTTCAGTGCTGATTACAGTCACATTTCTGTGTCTAAATCTGGAGATGATGTTGTGTTAATGTATGAAGGCAGTCATATGGTGGCCATAGAAAGGTGGTTTCTGGGGGAAGTGTATCGTCACATGAGCATGATGTCAGGAGATGGCGTCTTGTTTGAGATTTCCTCCAGGGTGGCTTCTTCTGTTCAGCTGGTGGCCAGAGGAATTAACAAGATGTTCAAGACACAAGGAGAGACTGTGGACACGTCACAGCCACTTCTAAGTACTGTGGTAAACATCTTTGGCTCTAGGAATGATGACGTGCTCATCGGGAACGGAGAGAACAATCTGATAGATGGAGGAGGAGGTCGAGATCGTTTGATCGGTGGTGAAGGAGAAGACATATACATGGTGAAAGACAGGCAGCAGTCTTCAGTGCTGATTGAAAATTATTCCAGAGACACTAAAACAGACCTGGTCATAATAGAAGCAAATCTTCACACTTTTACAGTCAGAGTGCAACATGATAATGTTGTTCTGAACGCTTTCCATGGCAGTACTGCCCTCCATGTGACTTTGTTGAGGTGGTTCAGATCACCAGCAGACAGACACTTACAAGTGGTCACAAAAGATCTCATCACTTTCACAGTCTCAGACAACAAGGCCGACTGCCAGCAGAGAAACCCGTTCACCAAGTGCATAAAAAGCCACCGCATCGACTACAGCAGCTCCCGGTCTCCTCTGGTGGTAGACCTCCAGAAGGACGAGGCTTTTGACAGCGTGACGGAGGTCCGCGGCTCAGAGTTCGACGACATCGTCAGAGGAAACAAAGAACACAATGTTGTTGTACCAGGAAGAGGAAACGATTTCATTCAGGGCAGAGGAGGAGAGGACTGGTACGTCATCACACCAGGACAAGGAGTGAAAACCATCAACAACCAATCGCCAGATCAAGCCTTGGACGTTCTCTTCCTGAAAGAACAATATCAGCATATAACATGTACTTGTGAAGGACAGAACATCAACATTTTGGTATACGGCAGAAAAGATGTTACTTTACAGAACTGGTTTGAATCAAAAAATCATCAGCACCTGCAGGTCAAAACCAGCGATGGAATAACAGCTGGACTGATGCCCAACATCAGCAGCTGTGGCGAGTCTTTAATGTTACCCTTAACTGTTGATTACAGAAACCAGAAACCTGAAGCACTTGGGTGTTTCAGTTATAGATTCAAAGTTTCAGAAGAGGAAAGAGTCTTTTGCGACCATCAAGGCAAAGAGATGATGATGGATAAGGCTGATTCAGTGAAAGAAATGTACGGCTCCTCGGGTTTCGACATCATGGTCGGAAACAATAATGAGAATCTGCTTGATCCTTACACCGGAGGGGCGCTGATGTTTGGAGGTGAAGGAAAGGACACTTACGTAATCAAACATGGATATGGAAAGTACTTAATGATTGATAACTTTGCAGAAGATCAGAGTGTTGATACCGTGTTGGTTGACATGGATTTCCTTGATGGCAGCCAAGTCGCGCTCAGCTCATCAACAGAAGATCTGAATGTGATGATCACAACAAAAGAGGAACAGCTTGAATTGAGTTTGCTCAACTACAATAAAGGTTACCAGCATCAGCATGTGGAATTTCAGAGCTCTGACGGAGTGAATTTTAAACTGAAGTCACAAAACTCAACTGGAGGTTTGCCTTTCGTTGACATTGAAGCTTTCAAAGTGACTCTGAAACAATCTCAGGTTGACTGCCGTTTGGACCTCAGCTCTCAGAACAATCTGTCACACGTCCATACAGTGCAAGGCTGTCCCCTTCAGTCCAATGACATACTGGGAAACGCTCAAGACAACGCTCTAATTGGTGGGTGGAAGGATGACATCTTGGAGGGAGGTGAAGGAGACGACACACTGATAGGAGGAAGTGGAGATGACGCTCTCATTGGTGACTTGGGAGACGACACTCTTTATGGCGAAGATGGAAATGACACCATGTTGGGAAACTCTGGCCAGGACGTCTTCATCCCTGGACCAGGGGCTGATCTGGTGGACGGAGGTCCTGGCAGAGACACTGTTCTGTACCGGGGAGACCATGACACTGGTAAAGGGGTTTATGTTAACCTTCTGACTGGACAAGGCCACTATGCTGATGCCGAGGGGGACGTGTTGAAGGACGTGGAGACGGTCATTGGCACCATCTATCCTGATATCTTGGTGTCGGGCTATGAAAGTTCTCTTCTCAAAGGCTCGGACGGCAGTGACATCTTGGTGTCCACAGGTGATGATTACCTGGTCGGGGGTGATGGAAATGACATTTACCTGTTGGCTTTTGACCACGGTTCAGTCACCATTAACAACTGTGCGAAGGACAACGCCACAGACGTCTTGTACTTGAGCTCACGTTCAAATCTGAAATTTGACTATCAGCTTTTATCTGACGGAGTTCTTCTGACTTTCTTTGGATTTGACCAAACAACTCTTAAAATTGCACTGGAAGGCTGGAGCAGTGATGATAATGAATGTGGCCATCTGAAGTTGGTTTCCAGAGGGGTGGAGGTGTCAGTGGACTGGCTGCTAAAAAAGTGTCGGAAGAAAGCTGCTAACTGAAGAAAGCAGTTTGGTTGTCGGCCATAAGTTCTGCATTGATCTTGTCTTCTTCCACTGTTCAGTGCAGATCACAGTCACGTTTCTGTGTCTGAATCCCGAGATAAAGTAGAGTTCATGTGTGAGGGCAGTCGTACAGGACTATGGCTTTGTCATTATAGAAACATGTAGAAATTAGTTTTAATAGCATGATCACTAAAGAACAAACCAAAACAAATGTTGGTTTGCGACAATCTGCACTTTCTGTGACTGAAAGCTCATGGCAGCTCAAAACAGTGACATCATGACATTCACAAAGGGACACAAGTTAAAGTTAAAAGTTAAAGTGACATATTTTGTCATTGGAGGGAACTCACTCCAACGAAATTTGTTCTCTGCATTTAACCCACCCAAGTGACGTGCACACACACACAGCAAACCCGGGGCAGTGGGCGACCGCGTGCAGCGCCCGGGGAGCAGTGGGGGTTAGGTACCTTGCTCAAGGGTACCTCAGCCATGGACACCGGGACGGGGAATCGAACCAGCGATCCACCGGTTACGGGTCCGACACCCTAACCGCTGATCCACGACTGCCCCTAGTGAAGCTGTGATCCAGTTGGAGACTCCATACTGGACTTCATGTGTTCAGTGAATGTAAAAACAATGTTCTCCTTTATTAGTAACCTTAATTTCTGCCTTATTGAGATCTTATTAATAACAACATACTGTGTTTTGGTTTCAATGCTTCACTTCCTTTCATTGTGACTCCAAGGTTTCATCATCATGTCAAACAAAGAGTTCTGTTGGAAACAATTATTTTATAATTGTATGAAACAATTCATCTGTAAAATTAAGGGGGCAGTCGTGAACTGGAGGTTGGAGAAGCGACTTGCGATCGGAGGGCTGCTGGTTCAATTCCCCCACCGGATGGCCAGGAAAAATTTGGGTGTGGTGGAGTGATTAATGCGAACCCCCCCCCCATTAGCTGGCTGATGTGCCCTTGAGCAAGGCACTTAACCCCCCAATATGCTCCCCGGGCGCTTGATGCTGCCCACTGCTCCTGTGTGTGTTTCACTGCATGTAATTTGCCGGGTGTTGCATGTGTGTGTTCAGCTAAGGATGGGTCAAATGCAGAAGACGAATTCAGTGTGTGTGTGTAAAAATATATATACTGTCAATAAAAGTGATTCTTAATTCTTAAGCCTTCCAGAATTTGTGGGCATGTCTTCAAAAGTCTTGTTTATCCAACCAAATGTCTTGTTTGTGAGAGTGTGTGGTTGTCTGTCTTTGTGTGTTGGCCCTGCGATTGACTGGCGACCAGTCCAGGGTGAACCCCGCCTCTCGCCCGTAGTCAGCTGGGATAGGCTCCAGCTCCCCCGCGACCCTGACGGATAAGCGGTGTAGAAGATGGATGGATGGATGGATTGACCAGATGTTAGCTTAATGTGTCTTAATATTTCACCTCAATTTAAAAGATGAATTAATCGAATGAACAAGTAAGTTTCTGAAATTACCGTTCAAAAGGTTTTTATTTCATTCATTCATTTAATTCAATCATCTGTGTTGGCTGCTCAGAGTCAGGTTACTTCCTGGAGTGGTAAACTAGGTTTCATTGCTTGAAGGAGTCTGCTGACATGACTGATTTGCAGTTATTAGTCAGAGCTCGTGTCAGAGCACCAGCATAAAGTGTTTTTATTTTGAGAATGAGCTACTCCACATTTCCATTACATGTTTCATTTAATTGGTAACTGCTGTATGATCCCTATCCCTAAGGGAGCGCCTCGCCACCCTGCGGAGGAAGCTCATTTCAGCCGCTTGTATCCGAGATCTCGTTCTTTCGGTCATGACCCAAAGTTCATGACCACAGGTGAGGGTAGGAACGTAGATTGACTGGTAAATTGAGACCTTCACCTTACGGCTCAGCTCCCTCTTTACCACGACAGACCGATACAACGACCCCATTACTGCTGTCGCTGCACCAATCCGCCTGTCAGTCTCACGCTCCCATCTTCCCTCACTCATGAACAAGACCCCGAGATACTTAAACTCCTCCACTCGAGGCAGGAACTCTCCTCCAACCTGGAGGTCCCAGGTCATTATTTTTGATTTATCTTGCACCTGCTTGTCTTATTCCAGGGTCCTTCCACTGATTTATTTATTTTTTAATTACTGCTTAAGCACAGTTTACACCAATGTTTCTCTTCTCCTGGCCGGCTTCCAGTTTTAGCCCGAGTTACTGCTGGCCTCAGACACTATTATTTCTAGGCCTCTTTGTGTAACATTTTTTTAAAAAAATAATTGTTTTATGCGAGATTACAATAAGAAGTTCTTTTCAGGTTCACAGTGATTATAAAGAGGTTGCACAGACAGTGTTTCACTACCATAGACAGTTCACAGCTACACAGTTTTTACCTTGAACAGTTGTACCTGTTTGATACAGCTGTATCTTGCTTTTCTTTCAATCAAAATCAGAACATAACATGAGTACTTCATGCTATCATATGGCATTGCATACTACAACTTCAACCCATCACAACTTACTTTACTTAATACCGTAAATTATACCACAGTCGCTGTAGCTCCACCCCCAACTGCCTGACTGATGTTGTGGAAATTTTCTCCTGCTGGTGAAGAATGAAATAGAGACTTCTGCCGGCCGACAAGATCTTTTATTCCTTTGCAAAAGAAGGTCAATCGTCACGCAGAGTTACAGTCAGAGTGAGGAAAGACCCCAACCATGGGGAGAACTACATTTTTATGGATAGAGGCACACACCCCAACATATGTTTCACACCTCGTTGTTCTGTTACCACTACTCTCTGCTTCACCCCAAGATGTTCCTGCCGAGTTGTGTACTCTGTTAAAAAGGTTTGGACTTTAAAGACAGAGGTGAGAGTTCCCGTCTCACTCTAGGACTGATGTTGCAGGGTTGTATATTCGGTCTAGACGTTAACACAAAGACACATGGACAAACGGTATGTGGGTGAGAAGACATTTCAGAGGAGGAAGTCATGACAGTTTCAAAGAGATTGAAACTGTCACTACACTGAGGACCTGAAGGAAGACAGGATGGCTCAGAGCGTTCATCCACCTGAATGAATTCGCACTGGAAACAGCTGATTCTCCCACAATGCACTGCACACAGGAAATGGAGGCAAATGGTGAAGGAACCCGTTGTTAATTGGCTGCGACGTGATCACTTCCTGTGTCATTTCCTGTTAGCTTGAGGCTGTTCTAACTCTTTTCTAACCCACAACTTCAAGCTGCACGTCAAGTGGTCAGCTGAGCATCTGGTATATGCAGGAAGTTAAAGCAAACTGACCCGAAAAAGACAGACAGGCAGACAGACAAACAGACAGACAGACAGATGTCCTGTCTCTTTCCTGCTCTGCTCTCAGTGGTCGTCACAGTAACACTGAGGCCCATGTGGTATTTTTAGAGTTGACAATGAGGCTTGTGCAGCCTCCTGCTCCTCCTCTTGTTGTCTGTGAGAAACACACACACTCAGTCACACACACGTTTTCTTCTTTTCGAAGCAGAAACGCTTTTTTATCCGACTGAGCTGTGTTTCCATGCTGCAGCTCAGTTTTATCTTTAGTTTCTGCAGGTCATCAAATCATTGACGTGTTTCTGTTTTTCTGAGCATCAGACTCCAGGATCTCCAGGACCTCCGATCCACATCCTCCTGGGCATCTCCAAGACTGGGTCATCTGGTCTCAAACCTTTCTGTCTGTGGCTTCATCCCTCCTCCTCCTCCTCCTCTCCCTGTCAGCTGTGGCATCCCTGTTCATCTCCCACATCCACTGGACAGAAGAGGAGGAGGAGGAGGAGGAGGAGGCGGCAGGGTGACGCCTCCTGAAACAGGTTTGAGCTGATGTTAGTTCAGTCTATAGAACCTTTTTCTATACAAATAGTTTCTGTCCGTATTAAGATGACTCCTGTGGCTTCTCTAGTAATTTTAGTGAGTTGTTGTGAGAATGTAAAAGCCTGACTTTTAATCCAAACCACCGGATAGCTTAGTAAGCCTCTCCACACATCCAGAGACACAGTTTGTATGTTAAGTGTGCAAACCAAACATACCACTTACTGGAAATAAAGATGGACAACATGAGACCAATGTGAAGCCCAAACACCTGGACGCCCCCTGGTGGCTGGCTGCGGTACAGCTCATAAATTCCTCCCCCTCCATGTTAGTAGATGGGACATGAGCCAAAATAAAAACTCAAAAGTACACATCAAATAAATGCTCATGATTGTTCAAGTATGATGTCTGCTGCTCCTGACTGGCCCAGAAGGGTGCATGGACAGGAAGTCGATGCCGCAGCTCCACCTCCCGATCACTACTGCACAGACTCCAAATGACATCACCAGAACAAGATGGCAGCACTGGTATCAGGGGTGTTTTGGCTTCGCTTCAGCATAGCGGGAGGAGTGGAGCCAACGTCAGCTGTCTTTGTCGTAGACTGGTGACATCACTGTGTAAAAACTGGTGAAATATTCATGTAGTTTATTTCACAGACTGTAAATTTAAATGTTTTTCCTCAAATTTTCAGCTGGAGAGACCAGCTGACGTGATGATTATTCATTACACAGTTTTTTTACTGTTACAGTTTTTTGTTGTTGTTTTTTTGTTTTGTTTTTTGTTTTTTTTTACCACTGTCAACTAAATATGTTATACTGGTTATACTTTATATACTTTATATACTTTTTTTTTTTTTTTTGCTTATACTTTATATACTGATTAAAGTATACTGGTTCAGTCCACAGTGAGAATTAAAGGTGAATTATTGTCCACTCTGTCATTTGTATTGATAAACTAGATTCTTAATACAAGCTCAGTGCAGCATAAACACACATAAGTTCCATAAAGTACACTTAATAAAAGTCCTGAAGTACTGCAGTTAAAGTTAAGTACGGTGTCCTTTATAGTATGTGTTCACACAGAGGTAAATACAAGGTTCACCTGAGGGCCGGTTCAGACTCGTTTTAACACACAAAACGAACAGAAGAGGGTTTGTTGTTACACCCATCAGACAAAAGTGCAACGCTGAGCACGAAATAACTCAGCAAGCTGACCACAGTGTAACACCAACAGCCACAAACCCTCCATTACAGCTCTATTTCAGGCGGACAGACGGCCTCTGCCACCACTTGTTTATTTTCAGTGTTTTCCTTTGAAGCAGTGAAGCTATAAAAGTGACAAACCAGCAGATTTACAGAAAAGCAAACTTAAATCAGTGAGAGTTTTAAGTTTTGAGGCTGAGTAGAAAGTAAAGGAGTCCGTTTAAAGAGTTTATGAGGACAAGAAACCAGGAGCCGGAGACTTTCACCGCTCAACTGCCAAACTCGAGGGTTTACTCAGGAACAGCAGCAGGGACTCTGGACATGAGGCTCGTCTGAGATGAGCCAGACTGACACGCTAGCTTGTTTACTTTCAAGGCGAGCGTTTTCATGTCAAAGATGCCTCATGTTGAACAGCAGGGTTCCAGGAGGAGCCCTATAATGTCCTAAGTGAAAAGACAGAGAACCAGCCCCATAGAGAGGCTGGTTCTCAGGGTTTGTTCTCGGCCCCTGACTTCCAGTGAAGGGAAATCTTAATGCTTCAGCACACCAAGACATTTTGGACAATGCTATGCTTCCAACTTTGTGGCAACAGTTTGTTGAAGGCCCTTTTCTATTCCAGCATGACTGTGCCCCAGTGCACAAAGCAAAGCTCCATAAAGACATGGTTGGATGAGTTTGGTGTGGAAGAACTTGACTGGCCCACACAGAGCCCTGACCTCAACCCCATCCAACACCTTTGGGATGAACTGGAACGGAGATTGTGAGCCAGGCCTTTTGGTCCAACATCAGTGTGTGACCTCACAAATGCTCTACTGCATGAATGGGCACAAATTCCCACAGAAACACTCCAACATGTTGTGGAAAGCCTTCACAGAAGAGTGGAAGCTGCCACAGCCACACAGGGGGACCATCTCCACACCAATGTCCATGCACTCAGAATGCGATGTCACCAAAGTCCCAATCTGTGTAATGGTAAGTTGTCCCAATACATTTGTCTATATAGTGTTTGTTCTCGGAGAAACTCCCTGTAGGGACCCTGAAACTTACTGAGGGCTCTGTTGAAACCCTCAAGGACCCCTGGAACCACCAGCAACTGTTCTTGAAAGACCACTGGAACCCTGTAAAATTTCCTTAGGCCTTCCTTCTGCAGAACTGCAAAACTAAAAAAGTCATCATCAAAAAGACACCAAAAAGTGATGAAGGATCTAAAGAGCTCATTCAAGCATCATTGAAACACCTTCAAGGAACTGTAGGGCTTCTTGGAAGTAACTGGAAGAAACTCCTTCAGACATCAAGAAGGTATTCCATGACTCCTGGATTCCCAATTCAAAGACCCCGGAGAAATTCCTTAAGGGGACCCTGGAGTCTCTGAACAGTTAAACAGACGTTAGAAAGTTCTTCCTCCAAAGCCTCCTGGAGGACCCTGGGAACCTTTTCCAGACTTTAAAAACCCTTCTCCTGGCCTGACAATAAGTTTAACAGCTGTTAGACCTCCTGGGAGGAAGGGGCTGCATAGCTGCTGCCGAGAGGAGCTCATCAAACATCAGCCCGCTACTATCTGCAGTCCAGAAGGCTGTGTCAGGTACGGCAGAACCAGACCGGAAATACAAACTGTGCTCCTTCTAAATAAAAGCTGAAATACTCTTCCTACAGCAGTTTTTTTTCTTCAGATCTATTTGATTGAATCCTCCAAAGTTTTTCTGGAGCTTTTGTGTCTATTGTTTTCAGGATGTGTGGGCACGTTTCAAAGCTTTTAGCTGTGCTCATTGAAAATGATTTAAAGTCATAGTCAGCAGCAAACATTTTGGATTTACAAGGTCATCTAATACTGACGACCACCAGTCCAAAGCTTCAGTGTTTGATGACCTTGGAATGACGTTCAACAATCAACTTATGACATTTTCAGCTCATTTCAAAGGAACCACTGTGATTAATATGGTGCTCACCTTGTGCAACTTTTTCATCTTCATTTCTGGGAGTGGTTGTGACCGACTAACGTTAGCCCATATGGCTAGTGAGTTGGTGGGTGTTTTGGTAGCTACTGGCCCGGTGAGAACTACATCTCCAAGACTTTATAAGCAACTATAACTTACATATTAATTTTACTATACAACTTTGTGGTTTCTAAATCTGAATAGGTGAAGACACATTAGAATGAAATGTAAAATGCATTTATCTGAAATGTATGATATCATGCTTTACTCTTTAGAGAAATACATGACTGACTAGTTGTGTATTGATAGTGAAATACAGATTGATAAACTGAAATATGTGGGTTACTAACTGAATGAACGTCATGATAATCCGTGTGCCTAGTGTGATCAGTCCATCTACTCCAACCCTGCCCACTGGGTTAAACAGGATCTGGGGTCTCCTTTTGTTGAAGTGAATTGTTTTGGAAAATCTTGAACGTCACTCTCTGAAGGCCCAGTAACAAAACAGAGGAATTTAAGACTGAACTTTTTCAGAAGAAACTCATTTGATATGTTCACCTTAAACTGCTGAATCCTGTCGTTAGCTGGCAGAATGTAGACGCTGCCCCCTTCAGACAGGACACCGAACAGGAGTTCAACGGAACCGCTGTCAGCTTTTTATTTTGAAGGATCTGAGCGGATGTTTGACGTTTTAAGCTGACGGACTTGACGGTGCGGTCTTGTTCTGTCTGCGTGCGGCGGAGCAGCGCGAGCAGCTCAGCTGTTTGAACCTCCGACGGGTCGGACGGGAGGCTCAGACTTCTGACTGAAGTCGTTTTCTCTCTTTTGTTGGATTCCGTTTCACAGACGGAACTTTTCTCTTCTCTTTTCCCGTCCTCCGTCCGTGTTTTTCCTCGCGTTCTCCTGCTGTTTGAGAGGAATGTGAGTGTGGGCTTTTAAAAGCTGATTTACTGCTCTCGTTTTGGTTGTTCTGTCTCGCCGAACAGAAGGAACCGGACCGACTCGGCATCGCCCGTCCGGTCCCGGTGTGTTTGGAGTCCAGCTGAGCCACAGCCAGGGTTAAAATGCCGGGGTTGAGAGGACTGGTTCTCCTGAGTCTCTGTCTGAATCTGCACACATACCGGGCCCTCCCCAGCCAGCGGGTCGACCTCGGCACCGACCCGCCGCTGGACTACGACGTGCTGGATGAGGAGCTGGGAGGCTTCAGGGACCGGAGCGGCAACTGGACCCGCGGGGTCGCGAGCTGCGGGCCCTGTGAGCCGGACCTGTGCCCGGAGAACCGGGGTTGCCGGGCCGGCCTGGTGCTGGACCCGTGCGGCTGCTGTATGGAGTGCGGCAACCTGGAGGGCCAAGCCTGCGACCCGGGGGACCGCAGCGTCTTCTACGGGCTCTGCGGGACCGGGCTGCGGTGTCAGGCGGACCCGCGGCCCGCAGGAAGAGGAGGAAAGGAGGATGAGGAAGAAGAGGAGGAGGAGGTGTGTGTGTGTGAGGAGCAGGAGGCGGTCTGTGGCACTGATGGAGTCACATACATGAACATGTGTCAGTTCAGAGAGGCCGCCTTCTCCAAACCAGAACTCAGAACCAGAGGGAAGGGGCCCTGCAAGACGGGTAGGACACCTGTCTGTCTGTCTGTCTGTCTGTCTGTCTGCCTGCATGCCTGCCTGCCTGTCTGTCTGCCTGTCTGTCTGCCTGCCTGCCTGTCTGTCTGCCTGCCTGTCTGTCTGCCTGTCTGTCTGTCTGTCTGTCTGTCTGTCTGTCTGTCTGCCTGTCTGTCTGTCTGTCTGTCTGTCTGTCTGTCCTGTTGGAAACTGAAAGCATAACATTAAAGCCTTTTAAGGTATAAGTATTAAAGAAGGTCACTGAGGGATTGGTGTGTGTGAGCGTGTGTGTGTGTGTGTGTGTGTGAGCGTGTGTGAGCGTGTGTGTGTGTGTGTGAGCGTGTGTGTGTGAGCGTGTGTGTGTGTGTGTGTGTGTGTGTGATTAGAAACTGGGTGGCTGTTGGCCTGAGTAAAGGCGGCTCTCTGAGCACCTGGACGCGTTCTGCTCGTCTTCAGGTTCTCCTTCCTCACAAACTGAACACTGAAACTCTGCAGTCCCTGTTCAGAATGTCCAGCCGAAGTCGTCTTCCTATGACACCTGCAGACACCTGGAGGTGGAGCTGAGTGACTCTCTGCCGCTCTGCAGACCTTTTCCTTGGAGGGACACGGGAAAAACCCAAGATGCATAACAAGACCAGTCTCAGTGCGGTGGGAGAGGTTTTCATTTCAGCCAGACTCGACCGTAAACCCTGCGCACCACAGGTTTTCAGTTTTGGCCCTTCAAACCGTTTGGGTCCTGGCTGTCAGAGACCAGGTGTGTAGTTCAGGGAGCCTGGGAGAGTGGAGCGTTCCCAGTGACTCCACGGGGCTGGGTCGACGGACGTAACAGAGCAGGGACTGACCCTGGATCGGTTCTGGTCGTGACTGAGTGAACGCATTCGCACGCTGACCTTTGGTTCCAGCTGAGGGCTGACATGTGAGGAGGTTTATGAAGCTGATAAGCTCCACCTCCTCACCGCTGCTCTCCGTCTCACCTCCACCCTTCACTCAGGTGTTTTCAGGACGTTCAGCTGCTGTGGAGAAACGAGCAGGAAGACGAAGCTCCTCTCGGTTTAGCTGCAGTAGACCATAATAGCAGAAGTGAAGCCAAAATATCCTGATGTGAGTGCTGCCATCCTGTGCCAGTGACGCCGTTTGGAGCCAGAGTCTGCAGGAACAAAACCTGACTGTCTCTCCTGTCCTGTCTGTCTGTCTCCTGTCTGTCCTTCAGTTCCCATCATCAAGGTTCCTCCTCACAGCCAGGTGAATGGGACCGGCAGCAGTCTCGTCTTCCTCTGTGAGGTCTTTGCCTTTCCGATGGCCCTTGTCGAGTGGAGGAAGGACGGCCGAGACGTCGTCCTGCCCGGAGACGACCCTCACATCTCTGTGCAGGTGCAGCAGTGACTCGGAGACATTTTAAACTCCTCCTTGCGGCTGATTTACCGTCCTCCTCTGTCTCCACAGTCTCGGGGTGGTCCGCTGAAGTTCGAGCTCTCCAGTTGGCTGCAGATTGAGGGGGCGGGGCCAGAGGACTCGGGGACCTATCGCTGCATTGCGCGTAACAACCTGGGTTCTGTGTCCGCCTCTGCTGTACTGGGAATTCTGCGAGCAGGTGAGACAGACGCCACTCAGTCCACTGGAGTCTCGTTAGCCAACCTGTGAAGCTGAAAAATGACTTCAGTCAATCAGCTGGCTGATTATGGACTGACGTCGCCTGCAGATGAGAAATATTTTTATCTTTTAATGTTTTATGATCAGATGTCACAAAATGAACACTGTTCCTGTCTGTCTGTCTGCCTGTCTGTCTGTCTTTTTGCCTGTCTGCCCGCCTGGATCCTGTCCACTTGTTTCCTGTCTGTCTGTCTGCCTGTCTGCCCATCTGCATCCTGTCCACCTGTCTGTCTTCTTGCTTCCTGTCCACCTGTTTGTCCTCTTGCTTCCTGTCTGCCTGTCTGTCTGCCTGCCTGTCTGTCAGAGGAGCTGTCGTCCTACCTGGCCAATAGCGTGTCAGAGATGAAGCAGCTGACGGATGCCACAGACTACGACCAGGGCTTTTACTGAGCCACACGTGATGTCACTTCCTGTCATGTGACTGTCCAGCTGACATGAGACAGTAAACACTTGTGTCTGTCCCTCAGGTGTCCTTCAGACTGATGGTGGCTCGGTCACTGAACGTATCTGACGCTCTGTCAGCGTCAGACTCGGTTTAACTTCAAAATAAAAGTACAAACAACCAACGAGTGTTTGTGTTTCTTCTCCTTCGTCACTTCGTCATCGTGGTCATCATTCAGGGATTCCTGCGCCTCCTGAGCTCGGTCTGCACCTCGGCCTGCTGGACGGGACGGCAGACCGAGGAAACCAGCCTGACTCAGAGCACAGGAAGTTGGAACCCACCGGGGGCAGCGGCGGGGATGAGATCCTGTCTGAGTGTGTGAGAGTGTGAGTGTGTGTGTGTGTGTGTGAGAGTGTGAGTGTGTGTGATAGTGTGTATTTGCCCTGTGAATGTTTCCCTACAGTCTCAGCGTCTTGTCTGTCGTTCTGCTGCTCGCTGAATGAATCCAGGAAATACCGACAGACTCGCTGCAACCTGGAAATAATTTCCAGACCTCTTCAGCCAATCAGAGCTCTCCCCTGGATCCTGGAACCACATGATGGATTCAAAGTTATTTATTAGTTTATTTAACACAGAGCCCACAGGTAAGCGCTGTTAGGCCACATGAAGTCGAACAGTACTGCAGTACTTTTACTGTATGCTACATACACAAACAGCACAGCGTAGTGAGCACACCCCCTCTGTGTTAAACTGCATGTTGGACTCATTGTTGCTACATAAAATTAATTCAGTGTGTGAATTAATTAAAGTACCAGCAGTGTAGTTTAAAGAAAACTCTTTCTAGTGCAGATCATGATGATATGATTTGTTGTGGTTTGCGTTTAGGCCTAAGTTTCATTTCTTCTCCAAAGCTGCAGTTCCACAGATGGCCGCTGTTCCTCCTCCTGACCAACAGGGGGCGACAGAGCAGCTCAGAGTCAATCAGCGACTCGTTATGTGTTTACATGTAGCAGGACTAGCTGTAGCTTCACTGAACGCCGAGTTGAGCTAAATTGAACTGTAATCA
The DNA here is from genome assembly GCF_020382885.2 of Scatophagus argus. Taxonomy (NCBI): domain Eukaryota; kingdom Metazoa; phylum Chordata; class Actinopteri; family Scatophagidae; genus Scatophagus; species Scatophagus argus. Next base: position 497,282 of record NC_058496.1, read on the forward strand.
CTTTACATTGCATGTCTTCACTCTGACAAAAGCTGTGATTCACCCAGAGAGAGACATAACTCTGAGTCAGGCTCTGTTTGTTTGGAGAAGTCGCTCCTCATCTGGTTAACGTGAACCAAACTACGGACGGTACGAGATGTCTTTAAGCAATCTGCGAATTTAAAATTTGTCTGCTTATCAACTGATTACAGCTCGTCATTTTGTATTAACTAACTAATGTAGTAATGGACGAAAGGCAGTTCAAAATTCGGCTTGTTTACCGAGCACTGAGCTCTTTTTAATTGGCCTGCACCTTTTCCATATAGTTTTGATTCGCATAACAAGTAGACTGAGCGTTTGTACCTCTTAAAAGTTAATGTCTAATATGGTTGTTTTTAATTTACACGTGGTTGTTAAAAGTTAGGTTTGTACAGTTGACAGGTGGATCAATGTTATTTAAGCTCGGATTTACAAAATGTCAAACACAGGGACTGAACTGAGAAAGATAAATGAATGACTCGTGTAATTTCCTGTTGTTTGTTCCTTATAGAGGACTGGCGCTGACCACATTTCAGAGGAAAGTATTGTAATTACTTCGACTTGTGAGTACTTTTGCATCAGTGCAGGTCAAAGGTCATCTGGTCCTGTCAACATGGTCAAACAGCAGCGGAGAAGAGACAGGTAAGAGCTGGTTAGAACCTTGGGTTACTGGCTTTTGAATATGCAGGTTTGCCACTGAAATGTGTTCTGCTGTGTCTCCTTCACTGACTGTAAAATATGGACAGAACTTCCTGGCCTGAAGTGAAGTTACATGTTTTAAAACTGCATTGTTTCTAACGTCCAGCAGGGGGCGACTCGATCAGAAATCAGATCTCTTGAGAGATTGAGCCGACTTCTCAGTTGATGTGTGACCTCAGTAAACAGTTTTCTGATGAGTTTATGGTCTCAGTCGCTGGTTTCAGTTCTTCTTCACTACAGCATGATGTTCATGTTGTAAATGATGCCCCCATTTAGAGTCAAACAGACCACAAAGCAGGGGACGCTGCCACAGTGTGTCCTCGAGTTCAGAATCAGAATTCCTTTATTTATCCCCGAGGGGAATTTCTTTTTTGTATGGACATTGCATTTGCAGTTCTCCCAATCAAGAAAGAAAGTGAAAGATATAAAAACAGGATAAACAACAAAATAAATCTAAAAAACTACAGGTATGTACATGTGTTACATATGTACATTGTATATATAAAGTGAATGTGTCCATCACAGTGCTGAGTTTAACAGTTTGATGGCGACAGGCAGGAATGATTTCCTGTGTCGCTCTGTGGTGCATCATGGGAGTCAGAGTCTGTGGCTGAACGAGCTCCTGTAGCCGATCAACACATTGTGGAGAGGGTGAGAGGGAAAGTCCAGTATCGTCCTTATTTTGGACAACATCCTCCTCTCAGACACCACTGTCAGAGAGTCCAGTTCCTCTCCCACAACATGGTGGCCTTCTTGATGATTCTATTGAGTCTGTTGGTGTCCCTCACCCTCAGGCAGCTGCCCCAGCAGGCAACGGCATATGTGATGGCACTGGACACCACCGACTCGTAGAACATCCTCAGCATCGTCCTGCAGATGTTGAAGGACCTCAGCCGCCTCAGAAAGTAGAGGTTTCTCAAAGACCAGTTCCTTGGTCTTTGTCACATTGAGCTGTAGGTGGTTTTTCCCGCTCCATGTGACAAAGTTGTCCACTACCGTCCTGTACTCTCTCTCATCCCCCCCAGTAATACACCCAACCACTGCAGAGTCATCAGAAAATTCCTGAAGATGGCAGGACTCTGTGCAGTGTGTAAAGTCTGTGGTGTAGATCGTGAAGAGGAAGGGAGAGAGGACAGTCCCCTGTGGAGCCCCGGTGTTGCTGATCACTTCATCTGACAGGCAGCACTTCAGGCGTACGTACTGCGGTCTGCCCGTCAGATAGTCTGCGATCCAGGACACCAGTGGGGCATCCACCTGCATCGCTGTCAGCTTCTCCGCCAACAGAGCCGACCTGATGGTGTCAATCAAGAATCAAGAGTCTTTATTGTCATTATGCAATAACGAAATTTTGTGCAGATTCTCGGCTTAAAAGCACACTTAAGAGAAATATAAAAATATAAAGTGCAAAATACACGTGAGGTAAATGAAGTGCACTTAGTGTCAGACTATGTGTATGCTGTGTGTGTGTATGCAGATAGACGGGGGAGGGGGTCATGTGTGAAGTCCTGTATGGGGGTGGGACGTGAGTGTTTCACTGTAGGGGGGTTATTGCTTTAACAGCTCTGGGGAAGAAGCTGTCCCTGAGTGTGTTGGTGCTGGTTTTAATGTTCCTGTGCTGCCTTCCTGATGGAAGCGGTACAAACAGTTCGTTGCCCAGGTGGGTGGGGTCTGTGGCAATGAGTCTGGCCTTTTTCTGGACTCAGGTCCAGATCTGGTAGACTGCAGCCCACAATCCCCTGTGCTGTCCTCACCACCAGGTGAGGTGGTGTCCTTCCTGTCCTGTCCTGTGCAACTGCCATACCACACAGTCACACTGAGACACGGGATGCTTTCGATTGTGGCTCTGTAAAAGTTCACGAGCAGCTGAGTAGACAGTCCAGTCCGTTTCAGCTTCCTGAGAAAGAAGAGCCGTTGTTGGGCCTTGTTCACCAGGTGTGAGGTGTTCACTGACCAGGAGAGGTCAGAGGAGATGTGGATGCCCAGGAACTTAATGCTGTCCACCCGCTCAACCGCCTCCCCAAGTATACAGACGGGAGCGTGATCGGTCTTCCTGGACCTCCTGTAGTCCACTATGACCTCCTTGGTCTTGCTGATGTTCAGGATGAGGTTGTTCCTGGAACACCACTGTGTCAAGTTCTGGACCTCGTCTCTGTAGTGGGTCTCATCATTGTTAGATATGAGACCCACCACAGTGGTGTCGTCATGTCATGTTTGTGGGGTGGATAGCAGAGCAGTCGTGTGTGTACAGTGTGAATAAGGCAGGGCTGAGTACACAACCCTGCGGCGTGCCAGTGTTGAGGATCAGTGGGGCTGATGTAGACTCCCCTATCCTCACCACCTGGGGCCTGTTGGTGAGGAAGTCCCTGATCCAGGAGCAGAGTGAGTCTGACAAACCCAGGTTGTGGAGCTTCACGCCCAGCATATCCAGGGGGACGGTGTTGAAGGCTGAGCTGAAGTCCACAAATAGCATCCTAACGCTGCTGCACTTCCTCAGCCGGAGGTGCAGCGGTGGTTAGAGTTCAGATCCAGTCAGGATGTCCTCCACCAGTTTCATCAGCTCGTCCATATTGTCACTTCTGGCTCCAAAAACAAGACGTTTACGGCTGTAACAGGAGCTCTCTCTGTTCCCTGTGCAGGTGTTTTGTTCCTGCCACAGTGAATGGTGTGACGCGGGTTCGATTTCCTGTTGGGCCCGTGCAGCGGAGACCACCTGTAACTCAGCAGGTAGACTGAAATGACCCCCTGGTTGCTGATGGTCTGCTGTCATTGATTCACCTCGCTCAGTTTTTCCTTTGGCAGGTTTCAGGCAGGAAGTGGGCGGGGCCAGGGACAGGAAACTCTGACAGCTGGCCATGCTGCAGCTCTACCACCTCAGAAGAAGAGAGAGGAGACCCGGGATCTGATGGAGGCTCAGGCGAGACGGAGACAAAGAGAACGAGACTGGATGGGTTGGTCAAAGTTTACATTGAGAGGCTGCCGGCGCCCCCACAGGCTGCACTGTTTATTACATCTCACGTCTCTCACTTCACACGAATCATCACACACTATCTAAATGATGGCTGCATTATTGATCAGTCTGCTGATTATTTTATTAACAAATTGACTAAATGTAGAAACAGAAATCTTTGATGTTTGCTGAGGATGTTAATGAGCAGGTCAGCTCCAGAGGTGAAAAATACTCTGCTTAAGTACTACTTGAAAGTACTTGCACTTTACTCTGTTTCCCACAGAGCAGAGGAGGCTGCACCTTTGACCAGTAGAGACAAAGTTCAAGAGTCATGTGATCACAGGGGACATGAGGGCTGCTTGGCAGGTGTGTGTGCCTTTCAAACAGTAAACACTAAATGTTTCACGTGTGATCTCGTTGCTCCTGGATTCTGTCAGACATCTTTCCCACTTTTTTGTTAGACATGCACACAAACCGGCTTGTCTCACACACACACACCACACAGAGCTGTCTCACTTCCTGTTGTGTTGCTGTATGCATGGAAGCAACGTGTGAGCAGCACAGTGTGTTTACAGTCCCGATGCCTTAATGAACTACTGACATTGTACCTGCTGACCTTTGATCCAGTGAGGTCAGAGACTTCAGTGGTGTGTGTGTGTGTGTGTGTGTCAGGTGGGATTTTGTCCAGACTTCCTCCTCTCGACCAACAGGGGTCAGCAGAGCACAACGAGGACAGCAGAGCAGCTGAGGTGATGAAATGTGATATCCTCTAAGTTTATGACCTCAGTCACTGATATAAATGTTGTAACATGTCTGTGTGTCTGTGTGTGTGTGTGTGTGTGTGTTTCAGCTGCAGACTGTGGGGTCACTAAAGGTCACCATCCAGCAGAGCAGCGAGAGCAGAGAGTTTGGACAGATAGACAGGACAGCTGACAAGCAAACAGGTGGACTCCACTGTCACATCTGTGACATCACATGTCGCTCTCTGCAGGTGAGACACTCACCTGATTCTCCCTCACTGCTGCAGTACTTTGTTTTGATGTGCTGTACTGGGATCAGATCTCAGGTAAATCAGGTAATCAGGTAAAGCGTGTGTTCAGGTGTTTCAGGAACACATGGCAGGACCCGAGCACCTGACGAAGCTGAAGCACATCACACAGTCTGTCTGCGTCACCACACACACACTGCAGGACAGGTGTGGACACGCACGCACACGCACACACACACACACACACACACACACACACACATCATCGTCCTGATTGTTCCACCTTTGTCCTCCAGGGGGCGTCAATCTGACAGGCAGCGCTGGTGTGACACCTGTCAGACTCACTTCAGTGGTGATGTCATCACCCACCGACGGACAGAACAGCACAAGGTGGGACACAACACGAGGACATCACAGACACCACTGGTTTTAGCTGGTCAGAGGGTTTGTGATGTCACTGCACCTGCTGGTCATAATCAGTAACTAAAGACCCACCCACACAGACCCAAAGGTGACACGGCGGGTTTATTGATGACTCGTCTTCTGTGTGTGTGCAGATGTGTAAGCAGGTGTGTCGTCCCTTCTGTCCGGTGTGTAGACGTCACTTCAGGACTCCCCGGAAGTTTGTGGAACACATGAAGTCTGCAGAACACAAGCAGCAGGTGAGACCCCTCCCCCCCATGTCTGATCACATCTGATGTCAGACTGTTTGACACATACAAAGATGGCCGATGCATGTCCACTTCCAGCAGGATAAGAACTACCTTAAATGACAGAAACCGTCTTTGGGGAAAATGGATTTGAGTTTGGCTCATGTCCCATCTGCTAACGTGGAGGGGGAGGGGCTCATGAGTTGTACTGCAGCCAGCCACCAGGGGGCGTGCAGCTGTTTTGGCTTCACTCTGAGGAGCTCTCCTGTCGGCCATCTTCGTACGCAGGCAGTGGTGTCTACCTGAGCTGTACAAAATTATTACACTGTAAGCTTCATTTAAGGTTCTCTGAAAAATGTTTTGTTTTAATAAAATGATTAATCACATTAAATCTATTTTTATTAAATCATCTGTCTTTAATCAATCAAACTGAACCACACTTGAAGCTGTTTTGTGCTTGTGGTGATATGATGAAGAGCTGGATGTCTGTACATGTATGACACGCGTGGTGAAATGAACACGTCTGTCGATGGCGGTCAGGACTGACGATTCCCCGTCTGTCTCCCGCCAGGTGCACCTGCAGGAGGCTCAGGAGGAGGAGCTGATCACAGTGGACGCTGTTGGCTGCTTTGAGGGAGAGGAGGAGGAGGAGGAGGAGGAGGAGGAGGAGGAGGAGGAGGTGGAGGTGGAGGCGGTGGAGGTGGAGGCAGCTGGTGAAGAGGAGGCAGATGGTGTAGGAACGGAGGAGAAGATGTTGGAGGTACATGCAGACGTTCATAGAACAGCCCATCTGTGTGACATGAAGCTCAGCCTGTCTGTAGTCCTGCTGCGTGACGTTTACTGTCCTCTGCCATGAGCTCACCGGCCTGCAGGTCTGCACTGCATGGACAGACCAGCTGACAGCAAGGAGGCTGCTGATTGGACAAATCTCAGTCTACACACGTTTTCAAAATTCAGACACAAGACTGTGACCACATCGCCCCCTAAAGTCTGAAATCTTTTAGCTCCTGTTGCCTGACGTGTGTGTGTTTGTGTGTGTGTGTTGCAGGCAGCTGACACACAGGAAACACACAGGGAGGAATATGACCCCCACACCACATATGGTATGTTCCTGTGGTTACTATGGTAACTGTTGACTTTAATTTGCTGAGTTCATCACTGATTTTAGATCAGTGATAGGCAGCCAGTGGGCGGAAGTGGCGACACGTCAGCCATCTTTATAGATGTCACTGATGTCATGTAGCGAGCTAACAGTTAGCTTGTCACACATCACGTAGCGATGGCCGCCAGGTGAGTCGGGCTCCATGTGCACGGTCTGACTGACACAAGCCGTGAATAAGAATTATTGAAACTGTGGAGAGAAACAGCATCAGTGAATGTGTGTCTCAACAGGAAGCAGTTTTGTGGTTCCTGTTTGTGGCTTCCTGTGTCGACTGTGTAACAAGTTCTTCCACAGAGAGTCAACGGCACGGCACACACACTGCAGGACACACACACACTACCTCAACCTGCAGGTGAGACACACACACACGCACACACACACACACACACACAGAAGAACAAAGTGCTGACGTCGTGTTGCGTTTCAGAGTCACCGAGCTGCTCAGAGGAGACGAGTTGAAGACGAGGACAGACCTGCTCAGACCTGACCTGCTCTCACTGTATCCCACAATGCACCTCACGTTCTGCCTGCTCCCCACACTTTTATGTCAAAGCAGCTCGTCGCTGACATCTGGTGGCTGTTTGGTGGACTGCAGCAGCAACCCTGAAGAGTTTAGGCTTTTTCCTCTTCATTATTGACAGACATGTTTCTATAAAACTCAACGCATCATGGAAGTCACAACCATAATAAAAATGTTCATTTATTGTTTGGACTCATGTATGTGTTTCTTGTCTAAATCTGACTTATTTTTGTGTGTTAGAGAGAATGGATGTAAAAGATTACTGATTGATCTTCCACTAACGGATGAGTCGTGTCAGACGTCTGTGGTCTCAGTCGAGCACGAGAGGCGAGAAAAGGTTATGGGTGTCCGCATACTTCTGTCTGTTTTTAAGATGAAGATGGATTCTGAATCGGCTCACAGCTCGAGTCCGGCTCAGACCGTCCACGTGGCATGCTGGGCCCCGAGAGACCGCAGGGGGCGCTGTGGCCTCTCGGCGCAGGGGATTGTGGGTCGCAGGAGGCAGCGTCGGACTGTCATCATCATCATCATCATCATCAGTCGGCGGGCCGAGACTCTTCCCACCGGACTGAACCTGAGCTGGCAGCCGTTTCTCCGCACTGAAGTGCCTTCACCGCCGGGACAGCGATGGGACACGGAGACCTGATGAGCCAGGCGGAGGACGTAGCGGACCAGGTGAGCTCCTCTCTCCGGGAAACACTCACCCTGAGCCGGCCACACACACGGGCTGGGACC